>NW_028258812.1:0-31453 GCF_982586985.1 Callionymus lyra
TTTTTTAAATTTTTTTTACCTCTTCAAAACTCAATTTTTTTTTTTTTTTTTACCTCTTCAAAACTCCAACTTTTTTTTTTTTTTTACCTCTTCAAAACTCCACAATTTTTTTTTTTTTTTTTTTTTACCTCTTCAAAACTCCAACTTTTTTTTTTTTACCTCTTCAAAACTCCAACATTGATTTTTTGTTCCTTTTTTTACCTCTTCAAAACTCCACAATTTTTTTTTTTTTTTTTTTACCTCTTCAAAACTCCAACATTGATTTTTTGTTCCTTTTTTTACCTCTTCAAAACTCCAAATTTTTTTATTTTTTTTTTACCTCTTCAAAACTCCAACTTTTTTTTTTTTTTACCTCTTCAAAACTCCAACTTTTTTTTTTTTTTTTTTTACCTCTGCAAAACTCCAACATTGATTTTTTGTTCCTTTTTTTACCTCTTCAAAACTCCAACTTTTTTTTTTTTTTTTTACCTCTTCAAAACTCCAACATTGATTTTTTGTTCCTTTTTTTACCTCTTCAAAACTCCACAATTTTTTTTTTTTTTTTTTTACCTCTTCAAAACTCCAACTTTTTTTTTTTTTTTTTTTACCTCTTCAAAACTCCAACATTGATTTTTTGTTCCTTTTTTTACCTCTTCAAAACTCAATTTTTTTAAATTTTTTTTTACCTCTTCAAAACTCCAACATTTTTTTTTTTACCTCTTCAAAACTCAATTTTTTTTTTTTTTTTTATCTCTTCAAAACTCCAACATTTTTTTTTACCTCTTCAAAACTCCACAAATTTTTTTTATATTTTTTTTACCTCTTCAAAACTCCACAATTTTTTATTTATTTTTTTTACCTCTTCAAAACTCCAACATTTTTTTTTTTTTTTACCTCTTCAAAACTCCAACATTGATTTTTTGTTCCTTTTTTTACCTCTTCAAAACTCCAACTTTTTTTTTTTTTTTACCTCTTCAAAATTCAATTTTTTTTTTTTTTTTTTTTACCTCTTCAAAACTCCAACATTGATTTTTTGTTCCTTTTTTTACCTCTTCAAAACTCCACAATTTTTTTTTTTTTTTTTTTACCTCTTCAAAACTCAATTTTTTTTTTTTTTTTTTACCTCTTCAAAACTCCAACTTTTTTTTTTTTTTTACCTCTTCAAAACTCCACAATTTTTTTTTTTTTTTTTTTTACCTCTTCAAAACTACAACTTTTTTTTTTTTTTACCTCTTCAAAACTCCAACATTGATTTTTTGTTCCTTTTTTTACCTCTTCAAAACTCCAACTTTTTATTTTTTTTTACCTCTTCAAAACTCTAAAATTTTTTTTTTTTTTTTTTTTACCTCTTCAAAACTCCAACTTTTTATTTTTTTTTACCTCTTCAAAACTCTAAAATTTTTTTTTTTTTTTTTTTTACCTCTTCAAAACTCCAACATTTTTATTTTTTTTACCTCTTCAAAACTCTACAATTTTTTTTTTTTTTTTTTTACCTCTTCAAAACTCCAACATTTTTTTTTTTTTACCTCTTCAAAACTCCAACATTGATTTTTTGTTCCTTTTTTTACCTCTTCAAAACTCCAACTTTTTTTTTTTTTTTACCTCTTCAAAACTCCAACATTTTTTTTTTTTTACCTCTTCAAAACTCCAACATTGATTTTTTGTTCCTTTTTTTACCTCTTCAAAACTCCTAAATTTTTTTTTTTTTTTTACCTCTTCAAAACTCCAACTTTTTTTTTTTTTTACCTCTTCAAAACTCCACAATTCTTTTTATTTATTTTTTTTACCTCTTCAATACTCCAAATTTTTTTTTTTTACCTCTTCAAAACTCCACAATTTTTTTTATATATTTTTTTTACCTCTTCAAAACTCCAACTTTTTTTTTTTTTTTTTTACCTCTTCAAAACTCCACAATTTTTTTATTTATTTTTTTTACCTCTTCAATACTCCAAATTTTATTTTTTTTTACCTCTTCAAAACTCCACAATTTTTTTTTTTTTTTTTTTTTACCTCTTCAAAACTCCAACTTTTTTTTTTTTTTTTTTTTACCTCTTCAAAACTCCACAATTTTTTTTATTTATTTTTTTTACCTCTTCAATACTCCAAATTTTATTTTTTTTTACCTCTTCAAAACTCCACAATTTTTTTTTTTTTTTTTTTACCTCTTCAAAACTCCAACATTTTTTTTTTTTTTTACCTCTTCAAAACTCCAACATTGATTTTTTGTTCCTTTTTTTACCTCTTCAAAACTGAATTTTTTTTAATTTTTTTTTTATCTCTTCAAAACTCCAACATTGATTTTTTGTTCCTTTTTTACCTCTTCAAAACTCCAAATTTTTTTTTTGTTCCTTTTTTTACCTCTTCAAAACTCCAACTTTTTTTTTTTTTATCTCTTCAAAACTCAATTTTTTTTTTTTTTTTTTACCTCTTCAAAACTCCAACATTGATTTTTTGTTCCTTTTTTTACCTCTTCAAAACTCCAAATTTTATTTTATTTTTTTTTACCTCTTCAAAACTCCAAATTTTTTTATTTTTTTTTTACCTCTTCAAAACTCCAACTTTTTTTTTTTTTTACCTCTTCAAAACTCCAACTTTTTTTTTTTTTTTACCTCTTCAAAACTCCAACTTTTTTTTTTTTTTACCTCTTCAAAACTCCAATTTTTTTTTTTTTTTTTAACCTCTTCAAAACTCCAACTTTTTTTTTTTTTTTACCTCTTCAAAACTCTACAATTTTTTTTTTTTTCTTTTACCTCTTCAAAACTCAATTTTTTTTTTTTTTTTTTTTTTATCTCTTCAAAACTCCAACATTGATTTTTTGTTCCTTTTTTTACCTCTTCAAAACTCCAAATTTTTTTTTTTTTTTTTTTTACCTCTTCAAAACTCAATTTTTTTTTTTTTTTTTTTTTACCTCTTCAAAACTCCAACATTTTTTTTTTTTTACCTCTTCAAATCTCTACAATTTTTCTTTTTTTTTTTTTTTACCTCTTCAAAACTCCAACATTGATTTTTTGTTCCTTTTTTTACCTCTTCAAAACTCCACATTTTTTTTTATTTTTTTTTTTTACCTCTTCAAAACTCCAACTTTTTATTTTTTTTTACCTCTTCAAAACTCTACAATTTTTTTTTTTTTTTTTTTACCTCTTCAAAACTCCATTTTTTTTTTTTTTTACCTCTTCAAAACTCCAACATTGATTTTTTGTTCCTTTTTTTACCTCTTCAAAACTCAATTTTTTTTTTTTTTTTTTTACCTCTTCAAAACTCCAACATTGATTTTTTGTTCCTTTTTTTACCTCTTCAAAACTCCAAATTTTATTTTTTTTTTTTTTACCTCTTCAAAACTCAATTTTTTTTTTTTTTTTTTTTACCTCTTCAAAACTCCAACTTTTTTTTTTTTTTACCTCTTCAAAACTCCAACTTTTTTTTTTTTTTTTTTACCTCTTCAAAACTCCAACATTGATTTTTTGTTCCTTTTTTTACCTCTTCAAAACTCAAATTTTTTTTTTTTTTTACCTCTTCAAAACTCCAACTTTTTTTTTTTTTTTACCTCTTCAAAACTCCAACTTTTTTTTTTTTTTACCTCTTCAAAACTCCAACTTTTTTTTTTTTTTTACCTCTTCAAAACTCCAACTTTTTTTTTTTTTTACCTCTTCAAAACTCCAATTTTTTTTTTTTTTTTAACCTCTTCAAAACTCCAACTTTTTTTTTTTTTTTTACCTCTTCAAAACTCTACAATTTTTTTTTTTTTTTCTTTTACCTCTTCAAAACTCCAACTTTTTTTTTTTTTTTTTTTACCTCTTCAAAACTCCAACATTGATTTTTTGTTCCTTTTTTTACCTCTTCAAAACTCCAAATTTTATTTTATTTTTTTTTACCTCTTCAAAACTCCAAATTTTTTTTTTTTTTTTTTACCTCTTCAAAACTCCAACTTTTTTTTTTTTTTTTACCTCTTCAAAACTCTACAATTTTTTTTTTTTTTTTTTTTTACCTCTTCAAAACTCCAACTTTTTTTTTTTTTTACCTCTTCAAAACTCCAACATTTTTTTTTTTTTTTTTTACCTCTTCAAAACTCCAACATTGATTTTTTGTTCCTTTTTTTACCTCTTCAAAACTCAATTTTTTTTTTTTTTTTACCTCTTCAAAACTCCAACTTTTTTTTTTTTTTTACCTCTTCAAAACTCCAACTTTTTTTTTTTTTTACCTCTTCAAAACTCCAACTTTTTTTTTTTTTTACCTCTTCAAAACTCCAACTTTTTTTTTTTTTTTACCTCTTCAAAACTCCAACATTGATTTTTTGTTCCTTTTTTTACCTCTTCAAAACTCCACAATTTTTTTTTTTTTTTTTTTTACCTCTTCAAAACTCAATTTTTTTTTTTTTTTTTACCTCTTCAAAACTCCAACTTTTTTTTTTTTTTTACCTCTTCAAAACTCCACAATTTTTTTTTTTTTTTTTTTTTACCTCTTCAAAACTCCAACTTTTTATTTTTTTTTACCTCTTCAAAACTCTACAATTTTTTTTTTTTTTTTTTTACCTCTTCAAAACTCCAACATTTTTTTTTTTTTACCTCTTCAAAACTCCAACATTGATTTTTTGTTCCTTTTTTTACCTCTTCAAAACTCCAACTTTTTTTTTTTTTTTACCTCTTCAAAACTCAATTTTTTTTAATTTTTTTTTTTACCTCTTCAAAACTCCAACATTGATTTTTTGTTCCTTTTTTTACCTCTTCAAAACTCCTAAATTTTTTTTTTTTTTTTACCTCTTCAAAACTCCAACTTTTTTTTTTTTTTACCTCTTCAAAACTCCACAATTCTTTTTATTTATTTTTTTTACCTCTTCAATACTCCAAATTTTTTTTTTTTTTACCTCTTCAAAACTCCACAATTTTTTTTATATATTTTTTTTACCTCTTCAAAACTCCAACTTTTTTTTTTTTTTTTTTTTACCTCTTCAAAACTCCACAATTTTTTTATTTATTTTTTTTACCTCTTCAATACTCCAAATTTTATTTTTTTTTACCTCTTCAAAACTCCACAATTTTTTTTTTTTTTTTTTTTACCTCTTCAAAACTCCAACTTTTTTTTTTTTTTTTTTTTACCTCTTCAAAACTCCACAATTTTTTTTATTTATTTTTTTTACCTCTTCAATACTCCAAATTTTATTTTTTTTTACCTCTTCAAAACTCCACAATTTTTTTTTTTTTTTTTTTTACCTCTTCAAAACTCCAACATTTTTTTTTTTTTTTACCTCTTCAAAACTCCAACATTGATTTTTTGTTCCTTTTTTTACCTCTTCAAAACTGAATTTTTTTTAATTTTTTTTTATCTCTTCAAAACTCCAACATTGATTTTTTGTTCCTTTTTTACCTCTTCAAAACTCCAAATTTTTTTTTTGTTCCTTTTTTTACCTCTTCAAAACTCCAACTTTTTTTTTTTTTATCTCTTCAAAACTCAATTTTTTTTTTTTTTTTTTTTACCTCTTCAAAACTCCAACATTGATTTTTTGTTCCTTTTTTTACCTCTTCAAAACTCCAAATTTTATTTTATTTTTTTTTACCTCTTCAAAACTCCAAATTTTTTTATTTTTTTTTTACCTCTTCAAAACTCCAACATTGATTTTTTGTTCCTTTTTTTACCTCTTCAAAACTCAATTTTTTTTTTTTTTTTACCTCTTCAAAACTCCAACTTTTTTTTTTTTTTACCTCTTCAAAACTCCACAATTTTTTTTTTTTTTTTTTTTACCTCTTCAAAACTCCAACTTTTTTTTTTTTTTACCTCTTCAAAACTCCAACTTTTTTTTTTTTTTTACCTCTTCAAAACTCCAACTTTTTTTTTTTTTTACCTCTTCAAAACTCCAACATTGATTTTTTGTTCCTTTTTTTACCTCTTCAAAACTCCTAAATTTTTTTTTTTTTTTTACCTCTTCAAAACTCCAACTTTTTTTTTTTTTTACCTCTTCAAAACTCCACAATTCTTTTTATTTATTTTTTTTACCTCTTCAATACTCCAAATTTTTTTTTTTTTACCTCTTCAAAACTCCACAATTTTTTTTATATATTTTTTTTACCTCTTCAAAACTCCAACTTTTTTTTTTTTTTTTTTTTACCTCTTCAAAACTCCACAATTTTTTTATTTATTTTTTTTACCTCTTCAATACTCCAAATTTTATTTTTTTTTACCTCTTCAAAACTCCACAATTTTTTTTTTTTTTTTTTTTTACCTCTTCAAAACTCCAACTTTTTTTTTTTTTTTTTTTTACCTCTTCAAAACTCCACAATTTTTTTTATTTATTTTTTTTACCTCTTCAATACTCCAAATTTTATTTTTTTTTACCTCTTCAAAACTCCACAATTTTTTTTTTTTTTTTTTTTACCTCTTCAAAACTCCAACATTTTTTTTTTTTTTTTACCTCTTCAAAACTCCAACATTGATTTTTTGTTCCTTTTTTTACCTCTTCAAAACTGAATTTTTTTTAATTTTTTTTTTATCTCTTCAAAACTCCAACATTGATTTTTTGTTCCTTTTTTACCTCTTCAAAACTCCAAATTTTTTTTTTGTTCCTTTTTTTACCTCTTCAAAACTCCAACTTTTTTTTTTTTTATCTCTTCAAAACTCAATTTTTTTTTTTTTTTTTTTTACCTCTTCAAAACTCCAACATTGATTTTTTGTTCCTTTTTTTACCTCTTCAAAACTCCAAATTTTATTTTATTTTTTTTTACCTCTTCAAAACTCCAAATTTTTTTATTTTTTTTTTACCTCTTCAAAACTCCAACATTGATTTTTTGTTCCTTTTTTTACCTCTTCAAAACTCAATTTTTTTTTTTTTTTACCTCTTCAAAACTCCAACTTTTTTTTTTTTTACCTCTTCAAAACTCCACAATTTTTTTTTTTTTTTTTTTACCTCTTCAAAACTCCAACTTTTTTTTTTTTTACCTCTTCAAAACTCCAACTTTTTTTTTTTTTTTACCTCTTCAAAACTCCAACTTTTTTTTTTTTTTACCTCTTCAAAACTCCAATTTTTTTTTTTTTTTTTTAACCTCTTCAAAACTCCAACTTTTTTTTTTTTTTTTACCTCTTCAAAACTCTACAATTTTTTTTTTTTTTCTTTTACCTCTTCAAAACTCAATTTTTTTTTTTTTTTTTTTTTATCTCTTCAAAACTCCAACATTGATTTTTTGTTCCTTTTTTTACCTCTTCAAAACTCCAACTTTTTTTTTTTTTTTTTTTACCTCTTCAAAACTCCAACATTGATTTTTTGTTCCTTTTTTTACCTCTTCAAAACTCCAACTTTTTTTTTTTTTACCTCTTCAAAACTCCAACATTGATTTTTTGTTCCTTTTTTTACCTCTTCAAAACTCCAAATTTTATTTTATTTTTTTTTACCTCTTCAAAACTCCAAATTTTTTTATTTTTTTTTTACCTCTTCAAAACTCCAACATTGATTTTTTGTTCCTTTTTTTACCTCTTCAAAACTCAATTTTTTTTTTTTTTTACCTCTTCAAAACTCCAACTTTTTTTTTTTTTTTTTTACCTCTTCAAAACTCCAACATTGATTTTTTGTTCCTTTTTTTACCTCTTCAAAACTCCACAATTTTTTTTTTTTTTTTTTTTAACCTCTTCAAAACTCCAACTTTTTTTTTTTTTTTTTACCTCTTCAAAACTCTACAATTTTTTTTTTTTTTCTTTTACCTCTTCAAAACTCAATTTTTTTTTTTTTTTTTTTTATCTCTTCAAAACTCCAACATTGATTTTTTGTTCCTTTTTTTACCTCTTCAAAACTCCAACTTTTTTTTTTTTTTTTTTACCTCTTCAAAACTCCAACATTGATTTTTTGTTCCTTTTTTTACCTCTTCAAAACTCCAACTTTTTTTTTTTTTACCTCTTCAAAACTCCAACATTGATTTTTTGTTCCTTTTTTTACCTCTTCAAAACTCCAAATTTTACTTTATTTTTTTTTACCTCTTCAAAACTCCAAATTTTTTTATTTTTTTTTTACCTCTTCAAAACTCCAACATTGATTTTTTGTTCCTTTTTTTACCTCTTCAAAACTCAATTTTTTTTTTTTTTTACCTCTTCAAAACTCCAACTTTTTTTTTTTTTTTTTTTACCTCTTCAAAACTCCAACATTGATTTTTTGTTCCTTTTTTTACCTCTTCAAAACTCCAACTTTTTTTTTTTTACCTCTTCAAAACTCAATTTTTTTTTTTTTTTTTTTACCTCTTCAAAACTCCAACATTGATTTTTTGTTCCTTTTTTTACCTCTTCAAAACTCCAAATTTTATTTTATTTTTTTTTACCTCTTCAAAACTCCAAATTTTTTTATTTTTTTTTTACCTCTTCAAAACTCCAACATTGATTTTTTGTTCCTTTTTTTACCTCTTCAAAACTCCAACTTTTTTTTTTTTTTACCTCTTCAAAACTCCAATTTTTTTTTTATTTTTTTTAACCTCTTCAAAACTCCAACTTTTTTTTTTTTTTTACCTCTTCAAAACTCTACAATTTTTTTTTTTTTTTTTTTTACCTCTTCAAAACTCCAACTTTTTTTTTTATTTTACCTCTTCAAAACTCCAACTTTTTTTTCTTTTTTTTTTTACCTCTTCAAAACTCCAACATTGATTTTTTGTTCCTTTTTTTACCTCTTCAAAACTCCAACTTTTTTTTTTTTTACCTCTTCAAAACTCTTTTTTTTTTTTTTTTTTTTACCTCTTCAAAACTCCAACATTGATTTTTTGTTCCTTTTTTTACCTCTTCAAAACTCCAAATTTTATTTTATTTTTTTTTACCTCTTCAAAACTCCAAATTTTTTTTTTTTTTTTTTTACCTCTTCAAAACTCAATTTTTTTTTTTTTTTTTACCTCTTCAAAACTCCAACTTTTTTTTTTTTTTTTACCTCTTCAAAACTCCACAATTTTTTTTTTATTTTTTTTTACCTCTTCAAAACTCCAACTTTTTTTTTTTTTTTTACCTCTTCAAAACTCTACAATTTTTTTTTTTTTTTTTTACCTCTTCAAAACTCCAACCTTTTTTTTTTTTTACCTCTTCAAAACTCCAACTTTTTTTTTTTTTTTTTTACCTCTTCAAAACTCCAACATTGATTTTTTGTTCCTTTTTTTACCTCTTCAAAACTCAATTTTTTTTTTTTTTTTTACCTCTTCAAAACTCCAACTTTTTTTTTTTTTTACCTCTTCAAAACTCCAACTTTTTTTTTTTTTTACCTCTTCAAAACTCCAACTTTTTTTTTTTTTTTACCTCTTCAAAACTCTACAATTTTTTTTTTTTTTTTTTTTTTACCTCTTCAAAACTCCAACTTTTTTTTTATTTTACCTCTTCAAAACTCCAACTTTTTTTTTTTTTTTTTTACCTCTTCAAAACTCCAACATTGATTTTTTGTTCCTTTTTTTACCTCTTCAAAACTCCAACTTTTTTTTTTTTACCTCTTCAAAACTCAATTTTTTTTTTTTTTTTTTTTACCTCTTCAAAACTCCAACATTGATTTTTTGTTCCTTTTTTTACCTCTTCAAAACTCCAAATTTTTTTTTTTTTTTTACCTCTTCAAAACTCAAATTTTTTTTTTTTTTTTACCTCTTCAAAACTCCAACTTTTTTTTTTTTTTTTACCTCTTCAAAACTCAAATTTTTTTTTTTTTTTTACCTCTTCAAAACTCCAACTTTTTTTTTTTTTTTTACCTCTTCAAAACTCTACAATTTTTTTTTTTTTTTTTTTTTTACCTCTTCAAAACTCCACAATTTTTTTTTTTTTTTTTTTTACCTCTTCAAAACTCCAACTTTTTTTTTTTTTACCTCTTCAAAACTCCAACTTTTTTTTTTTTTTACCTCTTCAAAACTCCAACTTTTTTTTTTTTTTACCTCTTCAAAACTCCAACTTTTTTTTTTTTTTTTTTTACCTCTTCAAAACTCCAACATTGATTTTTTGTTCCTTTTTTTACCTCTTCAAAACTCCAACTTTTTTTTTTTTACCTCTTCAAAACTCAATTTTTTTTTTTTTTTTTTTTACCTCTTCAAAACTCCAACATTGATTTTTTGTTCCTTTTTTTACCTCTTCAAAACTCCAAATTTTATTTTATTTTTTTTTACCTCTTCAAAACTCCAATTTTTTTTATTTTTTTTTTACCTCTTCAAAACTCCAACATTGATTTTTTGTTCCTTTTTTTACCTCTTCAAAACTCCAACTTTTTTTTTTTTTTTTTTTACCTCTTCAAAACTCCAACATTGATTTTTTGTTCCTTTTTTTACCTCTTCAAAACTCAATTTTTTTTTTTTTTTTACCTCTTCAAAACTCCAACTTTTTTTTTTTTTTTACCTCTTCAAAACTCCAACTTTTTTTTTTTTTTTACCTCTTCAAAACTCCACAATTTTTTTTTTTTTTTTTTTTACCTCTTCAAAACTCCAACTTTTTTTTTTTTTTACCTCTTCAAAACTCCAACTTTTTTTTTTTTTTTACCTCTTCAAAACTCCAACTTTTTTTTTTTTTTACCTCTTCAAAACTCCAACTTTTTTTTTTTTTTTTACCTCTTCAAAACTCTACAATTTTTTTTTTTTTTTTTTTTTACCTCTTCAAAACTCCAACTTTTTTTTTATTTTACCTCTTCAAAACTCCAACTTTTTTTTTTTTTTTTTACCTCTTCAAAACTCCAACATTGATTTTTTGTTCCTTTTTTTACCTCTTCAAAACTCCAAATTTTTTTTTTTTTTTTACCTCTTCAAAACTCAAATTTTTTTTTTTTTTTTACCTCTTCAAAACTCCAACTTTTTTTTTTTTTTTTACCTCTTCAAAACTCAAATTTTTTTTTTTTTTTTACCTCTTCAAAACTCCAACTTTTTTTTTTTTTTTTACCTCTTCAAAACTCTACAATTTTTTTTTTTTTTTTTTTTTTACCTCTTCAAAACTCCAACTTTTTTTTTTTTTACCTCTTCAAAACTCCAACTTTTTTTTTTTTTTTTTTTACCTCTTCAAAACTCCAACATTGATTTTTTGTTCCTTTTTTTACCTCTTCAAAACTCCAACTTTTTTTTTTTTTTTTTTTACCTCTTCAAAACTCCAACATTGATTTTTTTTTTTACCTCTTCAAAACTCCAACATTGATTTTTTGTTCCTTTTTTACCTCTTCAAAACTGAATTTTTTTTTATTTTTTTTTTATCTCTTCAAAACTCCAACATTGATTTTTTGTTCCTTTTTTTACCTCTTCAAAACTCCAAATTTTTTTTTTTTTTTTTTTTTACCTCTTCAAAACTCAATTTTTTTTTTTTTTTTTTTTTACCTCTTCAAAACTCCAACATTGATTTTTTGTTCCTTTTTTTACCTCTTCAAAACTCCACATTTTTTTTTATTTTTTTTTTTTACCTCTTCAAAACTCCAACTTTTTATTTTTTTTTACCTCTTCAAAACTCTACAATTTTTTTTTTTTTTTTTACCTCTTCAAAACTCCATTTTTTTTTTTTTTACCTCTTCAAAACTCCAACATTGATTTTTTGTTCCTTTTTTTACCTCTTCAAAACTCCAACTTTTTTTTTTTTTTTACCTCTTCAAAACTCCAACATTGATTTTTTGTTCCTTTTTTTACCTCTTCAAAACTCAATTTTTTTTAAATTTTTTTTTTACCTCTTCAAAACTCCAACATTGATTTTTTGTTCCTTTTTTTACCTCTTCAAAACTCCAAATATTTTTTTTTTTTTTTTTTTACCTCTTCAAAACTCAATTTTTTTTTTTTTTTTTACCTCTTCAAAACTCCAACTTTTTTTTTTTTTTTTACCTCTTCAAAACTCCACAATTTTTTTTTTTTTTTTTTTTACCTCTTCAAAACTCCAACTTTTTTTTTTTTTACCTCTTCAAAACTCCAACTTTTTTTTTTTTTTTACCTCTTCAAAACTCCAACTTTTTTTTTTTTTTACCTCTTCAAAACTCCAACTTTTTTTTTTTTACCTCTTCAAAACTCAATTTTTTTTTTTTTTTTTTTTACCTCTTCAAAACTCCAACATTGATTTTTTGTTCCTTTTTTTACCTCTTCAAAACTCCAAATTTTATTTTATTTTTTTTTACCTCTTCAAAACTCCAATTTTTTTTATTTTTTTTTTACCTCTTCAAAACTCCAACATTGATTTTTTGTTCCTTTTTTTACCTCTTCAAAACTCAATTTTTTTTTTTTTTTTTACCTCTTCAAAACTCCAACTTTTTTTTTTTTTTTACCTCTTCAAAACTCCAACTTTTTTTTTTTTTTTACCTCTTCAAAACTCCAACTTTTTTTTTTTTTTACCTCTTCAAAACTCCAACTTTTTTTTTTTTTTTTTTTACCTCTTCAAAACTCCAACATTGATTTTTTGTTCCTTTTTTTACCTCTTCAAAACTCAATTTTTTTTTTTTTTTTACCTCTTCAAAACTCCAACTTTTTTTTTTTTTTTACCTCTTCAAAACTCCAACTTTTTTTTTTTTTTTACCTCTTCAAAACTCCACAATTTTTTTTTTTTTTTTTTTTACCTCTTCAAAACTCCAACTTTTTTTTTTTTTTACCTCTTCAAAACTCCAACTTTTTTTTTTTTTTTACCTCTTCAAAACTCCAACTTTTTTTTTTTTTTACCTCTTCAAAACTCCAACTTTTTTTTTTTTTTTTACCTCTTCAAAACTCTACAATTTTTTTTTTTTTTTTTTTTTACCTCTTCAAAACTCCAACTTTTTTTTTATTTTACCTCTTCAAAACTCCAACTTTTTTTTTTTTTTTTTACCTCTTCAAAACTCCAACATTGATTTTTTGTTCCTTTTTTTACCTCTTCAAAACTCCAACTTTTTTTTTTTTTACCTCTTCAAAACTCAATTTTTTTTTATTTTTTTTTACCTCTTCAAAACTCCAACATTGATTTTTTGTTCCTTTTTTTACCTCTTCAAAACTCCAAATTTTTTTTTTTTTTTTACCTCTTCAAAACTCTACAATTTTTTTTTTTTTTTTTTTTTACCTCTTCAAAACTCCAACTTTTTTTTTTTTTACCTCTTCAAAACTCCAACTTTTTTTTTTTTTTTTTTTACCTCTTCAAAACTCCAACATTGATTTTTTGTTCCTTTTTTTACCTCTTCAAAACTCCAACTTTTTTTTTTTTTTTTTTTACCTCTTCAAAACTCCAACATTGATTTTTTTTTTTACCTCTTCAAAACTCCAACATTGATTTTTTGTTCCTTTTTTTACCTCTTCAAAACTGAATTTTTTTTTATTTTTTTTTTATCTCTTGAAAACTCCAACATTGATTTTTTGTTCCTTTTTTTACCTCTTCAAAACTCCAAATTTTTTTTTTTTTTTTTTTTACCTCTTCAAAACTCAATTTTTTTTTTTTTTTTTTTTACCTCTTCAAAACTCCAACATTTTTTTTTTTTTTACCTCTTCAAATCTCTACAATTTTTTTTTTTTTTTTTTTTTACCTCTTCAAAACTCCAACATTGATTTTTTGTTCCTTTTTTTACCTCTTCAAAACTCCACATTTTTTTTTATTTTTTTTTTTTACCTCTTCAAAACTCCAACTTTTTATTTTTTTTTACCTCTTCAAAACTCTACAATTTTTTTTTTTTTTTTTTACCTCTTCAAAACTCCATTTTTTTTTTTTTTACCTCTTCAAAACTCCAACATTGATTTTTTGTTCCTTTTTTTACCTCTTCAAAACTCCAACTTTTTTTTTTTTTTTACCTCTTCAAAACTCCAACATTGATTTTTTGTTCCTTTTTTTACCTCTTCAAAACTCAATTTTTTTTAAATTTTTTTTTTACCTCTTCAAAACTCCAACATTGATTTTTTGTTCCTTTTTTTACCTCTTCAAAACTCCAAATATTTTTTTTTTTTTTTTTTTACCTCTTCAAAACTCAATTTTTTTTTTTTTATTTACCTCTTCAAAACTCCAACTTTTTTTTTTTTTTTTACCTCTTCAAAACTCTACAATTTTTTTTTTTTTTTTTTTTACCTCTTCAAAACTCCAACTTTTTTTTTTTTTTACCTCTTCAAAACTCCAACTTTTTTTTTTTTTTTTTTACCTCTTCAAAACTCCAACATTGATTTTTTGTTCCTTTTTTTACCTCTTCAAAACTCAATTTTTTTTTTTTTTTACCTCTTCAAAACTCCAACTTTTTTTTTTTTTTTACCTCTTCAAAACTCCAACTTTTTTTTTTTTTACCTCTTCAAAACTCCAACTTTTTTTTTTTTTTTACCTCTTCAAAACTCCAACTTTTTTTTTTTTTACCTCTTCAAAACTCCAAATTTTTTTATTTTTTTTTTAACCTCTTCAAAACTCCAACTTTTTTTTTTTTTTTTTACCTCTTCAAAACTCTACAATTTTTTTTTTTTTTTTTTTTTACCTCTTCAAAACTCCAACTTTTTTTTTATTTTACCTCTTCAAAACTCCAACTTTTTTTTTTTTTTTTTTACCTCTTCAAAACTCCAACATTGATTTTTTGTTCCTTTTTTTACCTCTTCAAAACTCCAACTTTTTTTTTTTTACCTCTTCAAAACTCAAATTTTTTTTTTTTTTTTTTTACCTCTTCAAAACTCCAACATTGATTTTTTGTTCCTTTTTTTACCTCTTCAAAACTCCAAATTTTTTTTTTTTTTTTACCTCTTCAAAACTCCAATTTTTTTTTTTTTTTTTTACCTCTTCAAAACTCCAACTTTTTTTTTTTTTTTTACCTCTTCAAAACTCCAACATTGATTTTTTGTTCCTTTTTTACCTCTTCAAAACTCCAACATTGATTTTTTGTTCCTTTTTTTACCTCTTCAAAACTCTACAATTTTTTTTGTTCCTTTTTTTACCTCTTCAAAACTCCAACTTTTTTTTTTTTTTTACCTCTTCAAAACTCCAACATTGATTTTTTGTTCCTTTTTTTACCTCTTCAAAACTCCACAATTTTTTTTTTTTTTTTTTTTTTACCTCTTCAAAACTCATTTATTTTTATTTTTTTTACCTCTTCAAAACTCCAACTTTTCTTTTTTTTTTTACCTCTTCAAAACTCCACAATTTTTTTTTTTTTTTTTTTTTACCTCTTCAAAACTACAACTTTTTTTTTTTTTTACCTCTTCAAAACTCCAACATTGATTTTTTGTTCCTTTTTTTACCTCTTCAAAACTCCACAATTTTTTTTTATTTTTTTTTTACCTCTTCAAAACTCCACAATTTTTTTTATATTTTTTTTTTACCTCTTCAAAACTCCAACATTTTTTTTTTTTTTACCTCTTCAAAACTCCAACATTGATTTTTTGTTCCTTTTTTTACCTCTTCAAAACTCCAACTTTTTTTTTTTTTTACCTCTTCAAAACTCAATTTTTTTTTATTTTTTTTTTTACCTCTTCAAAACTCCAACATTGATTTTTTGTTCATTTTTTTACCTTTTCAAAACTCCTAAATTTTTTATTTTTTTTTACCTCTTCAAAACTCCAACTTTTTTTTTTTTTTTACCTCTTCAAAACTCCACAATTTTTTTTATTTATTTTTTTTACCTCTTCAATACTCCAAATTTTATTTTTTTTTACCTCTTCAAAACTCCACAATTTTTTTTTTTTTTTTTTTTACCTCTTCAAAACTCCAACATTTTTTTTTTTTTTTTACCTCTTCAAAACTCCAACATTGATTTTTTGTTCCTTTTTTTACCTCTTCAAAACTGAATTTTTTTTAATTTTTTTTTATCTCTTCAAAACTCCAACATTGATTTTTTGTTCCTTTTTTACCTCTTCAAAACTCCAAATTTTTTTTTTGTTCCTTTTTTTACCTCTTCAAAACTCCAACTTTTTTTTTTTTTATCTCTTCAAAACTCAATTTTTTTTTTTTTTTTTTTTACCTCTTCAAAACTCCAACATTGATTTTTTGTTCCTTTTTTTACCTCTTCAAAACTCCAAATTTTATTTTATTTTTTTTTACCTCTTCAAAACTCCAAATTTTTTTATTTTTTTTTTACCTCTTCAAAACTCCAACATTGATTTTTTGTTCCTTTTTTTACCTCTTCAAAACTCAATTTTTTTTTTTTTTTTACCTCTTCAAAACTCCAACTTTTTTTTTTTTTTACCTCTTCAAAACTCCACAATTTTTTTTTTTTTTTTTTTTACCTCTTCAAAACTCCAACTTTTTTTTTTTTTTACCTCTTCAAAACTCCAACTTTTTTTTTTTTTTTACCTCTTCAAAACTCCAACTTTTTTTTTTTTTTACCTCTTCAAAACTCCAACATTGATTTTTTGTTCCTTTTTTTACCTCTTCAAAACTCCTAAATTTTTTTTTTTTTTTTACCTCTTCAAAACTCCAACTTTTTTTTTTTTTTACCTCTTCAAAACTCCACAATTCTTTTTATTTATTTTTTTACCTCTTCAATACTCCAAATTTTTTTTTTTTTACCTCTTCAAAACTCCACAATTTTTTTTATATATTTTTTTTACCTCTTCAAAACTCCAACTTTTTTTTTTTTTTTTTTTTACCTCTTCAAAACTCCACAATTTTTTTATTTATTTTTTTTACCTCTTCAATACTCCAAATTTTATTTTTTTTTACCTCTTCAAAACTCCACAATTTTTTTTTTTTTTTTTTTTTACCTCTTCAAAACTCCAACTTTTTTTTTTTTTTTTTTTTACCTCTTCAAAACTCCACAATTTTTTTTATTTATTTTTTTTACCTCTTCAATACTCCAAATTTTATTTTTTTTTACCTCTTCAAAACTCCACAATTTTTTTTTTTTTTTTTTTTACCTCTTCAAAACTCCAACATTTTTTTTTTTTTTTACCTCTTCAAAACTCCAACATTGATTTTTTGTTCCTTTTTTTACCTCTTCAAAACTGAATTTTTTTTAATTTTTTTTTTATCTCTTCAAAACTCCAACATTGATTTTTTGTTCCTTTTTTACCTCTTCAAAACTCCAAATTTTTTTTTTGTTCCTTTTTTTACCTCTTCAAAACTCCAACTTTTTTTTTTTTTATCTCTTCAAAACTCAATTTTTTTTTTTTTTTTTTTTTACCTCTTCAAAACTCCAACATTGATTTTTTGTTCCTTTTTTTACCTCTTCAAAACTCCAAATTTTATTTTATTTTTTTTTACCTCTTCAAAACTCCAAATTTTTTTATTTTTTTTTTACCTCTTCAAAACTCCAACATTGATTTTTTGTTCCTTTTTTTACCTCTTCAAAACTCAATTTTTTTTTTTTTTTTACCTCTTCAAAACTCCAACTTTTTTTTTTTTTTACCTCTTCAAAACTCCACAATTTTTTTTTTTTTTTTTTTTACCTCTTCAAAACTCCAACTTTTTTTTTTTTTTACCTCTTCAAAACTCCAACTTTTTTTTTTTTTTTACCTCTTCAAAACTCCAACTTTTTTTTTTTTTTACCTCTTCAAAACTCCAATTTTTTTTTTTTTTTTTTAACCTCTTCAAAACTCCAACTTTTTTTTTTTTTTTTACCTCTTCAAAACTCTACAATTTTTTTTTTTTTTCTTTTACCTCTTCAAAACTCAATTTTTTTTTTTTTTTTTTTTATCTCTTCAAAACTCCAACATTGATTTTTTGTTCCTTTTTTTACCTCTTCAAAACTCCAACTTTTTTTTTTTTTTTTTCTTACCTCTTCAAAACTCCAACATTGATTTTTTGTTCCTTTTTTTACCTCTTCAAAACTCCAACTTTTTTTTTTTTACCTCTTCAAAACTCCAACTTTGATTTTTTGTTCCTTTTTTTACCTCTTCAAAACTCCAAATTTTATTTTATTTTTTTTTACCTCTTCAAAACTCCAAATTTTTTTATTTTTTTTTTACCTCTTCAAAACTCCAACATTGATTTTTTGTTCCTTTTTTTACCTCTTCAAAACTCAATTTTTTTTTTTTTTTACCTCTTCAAAACTCCAACTTTTTTTTTTTTTTTTTTTACCTCTTCAAAACTCCAACATTGATTTTTTGTTCCTTTTTTTACCTCTTCAAAACTCCACAATTTTTTTTTTTTTTTTTTAACCTCTTCAAAACTCCAACTTTTTTTTTTTTTTTTACCTCTTCAAAACTCTACAATTTTTTTTTTTTTTTCTTTTACCTCTTCAAAACTCAATTTTTTTTTTTTTTTTTTTTTATCTCTTCAAAACTCCAACATTGATTTTTTGTTCCTTTTTTTACCTCTTCAAAACTCCAACTTTTTTTTTTTTTTTTTTTACCTCTTCAAAACTCCAACATTGATTTTTTGTTCCTTTTTTTACCTCTTCAAAACTCCAACTTTTTTTTTTTTTACCTCTTCAAAACTCCAACATTGATTTTTTGTTCCTTTTTTTACCTCTTCAAAACTCCAAATTTTACTTTATTTTTTTTTACCTCTTCAAAACTCCAAATTTTTTTATTTTTTTTTTACCTCTTCAAAACTCCAACATTGATTTTTTGTTCCTTTTTTTACCTCTTCAAAACTCAATTTTTTTTTTTTTTTACCTCTTCAAAACTCCAACTTTTTTTTTTTTTTTTTTTACCTCTTCAAAACTCCAACATTGATTTTTTGTTCCTTTTTTTACCTCTTCAAAACTCCAACTTTTTTTTTTTTTACCTCTTCAAAACTCAATTTTTTTTTTTTTTTTTTTTACCTCTTCAAAACTCCAACATTGATTTTTTGTTCCTTTTTTTACCTCTTCAAAACTCCAAATTTTATTTTATTTTTTTTTACCTCTTCAAAACTCCAAATTTTTTTATTTTTTTTTTACCTCTTCAAAACTCCAACATTGATTTTTTGTTCCTTTTTTTACCTCTTCAAAACTCCAACTTTTTTTTTTTTTTACCTCTTCAAAACTCCAATTTTTTTTTTATTTTTTTTAACCTCTTCAAAACTCCAACTTTTTTTTTTTTTTTACCTCTTCAAAACTCTACAATTTTTTTTTTTTTTTTTTTTTACCTCTTCAAAACTCCAACTTTTTTTTTTATTTTACCTCTTCAAAACTCCAACTTTTTTTTCTTTTTTTTTTTACCTCTTCAAAACTCCAACATTGATTTTTTGTTCCTTTTTTTACCTCTTCAAAACTCCAACTTTTTTTTTTTTTACCTCTTCAAAACTCTTTTTTTTTTTTTTTTTTTTACCTCTTCAAAACTCCAACATTGATTTTTTGTTCCTTTTTTTACCTCTTCAAAACTCCAAATTTTATTTTATTTTTTTTTACCTCTTCAAAACTCCAAATTTTTTTTTTTTTTTTTTTACCTCTTCAAAACTCAATTTTTTTTTTTTTTTTTACCTCTTCAAAACTCCAACTTTTTTTTTTTTTTTTACCTCTTCAAAACTCCACAATTTTTTTTTTTTTTTTTTTTACCTCTTCAAAACTCCAACTTTTTTTTTTTTTTTACCTCTTCAAAACTCTACAATTTTTTTTTTTTTTTTTTACCTCTTCAAAACTCCAACTTTTTTTTTTTTTTACCTCTTCAAAACTCCAACTTTTTTTTTTTTTTACCTCTTCAAAACTCCAACTTTTTTTTTTTTTTTACCTCTTCAAAACTCCAACTTTTTTTTTTTTTACCTCTTCAAAACTCCAAATTTTTTTATTTTTTTTTTAACCTCTTCAAAACTCCAACTTTTTTTTTTTTTTTTACCTCTTCAAAACTCTACAATTTTTTTTTTTTTTTTTTTTTACCTCTTCAAAACTCCAACTTTTTTTTTATTTTACCTCTTCAAAACTCCAACTTTTTTTTTTTTTTTTTTACCTCTTCAAAACTCCAACATTGATTTTTTGTTCCTTTTTTTACCTCTTCAAAACTCCAACTTTTTTTTTTTTTACCTCTTCAAAACTCAATTTTTTTTTTTTTTTTTTTTTACCTCTTCAAAACTCCAACATTGATTTTTTGTTCCTTTTTTTACCTCTTCAAAACTCCAAATTTTTTTTTTTTTTTTACCTCTTCAAAACTCAAATTTTTTTTTTTTTTTTACCTCTTCAAAACTCCAACTTTTTTTTTTTTTTTTACCTCTTCAAAACTCAAATTTTTTTTTTTTTTTTACCTCTTCAAAACTCCAACTTTTTTTTTTTTTTTTACCTCTTCAAAACTCTACAATTTTTTTTTTTTTTTTTTTTTTACCTCTTCAAAACTCCACAATTTTTTTTTTTTTTTTTTTACCTCTTCAAAACTCCAACTTTTTTTTTTTTTACCTCTTCAAAACTCCAACTTTTTTTTTTTTTTTACCTCTTCAAAACTCCAACTTTTTTTTTTTTTTACCTCTTCAAAACTCCAACTTTTTTTTTTTTTTTTTTTACCTCTTCAAAACTCCAACATTGATTTTTTGTTCCTTTTTTTACCTCTTCAAAACTCCAACTTTTTTTTTTTTACCTCTTCAAAACTCAATTTTTTTTTTTTTTTTTTTTACCTCTTCAAAACTCCAACATTGATTTTTTGTTCCTTTTTTTACCTCTTCAAAACTCCAAATTTTATTTTATTTTTTTTTACCTCTTCAAAACTCCAATTTTTTTTATTTTTTTTTTACCTCTTCAAAACTCCAACATTGATTTTTTGTTCCTTTTTTTACCTCTTCAAAACTCAATTTTTTTTTTTTTTTTTACCTCTTCAAAACTCCAACTTTTTTTTTTTTTTTACCTCTTCAAAACTCCAACTTTTTTTTTTTTTTTACCTCTTCAAAACTCCAACTTTTTTTTTTTTTTACCTCTTCAAAACTCCAACTTTTTTTTTTTTTTTTTACCTCTTCAAAACTCCAACATTGATTTTTGTTCCTTTTTTTACCTCTTCAAAACTCAATTTTTTTTTTTTTTTTACCTCTTCAAAACTCCAACTTTTTTTTTTTTTTACCTCTTCAAAACTCCAACTTTTTTTTTTTTTTACCTCTTCAAAACTCCACAATTTTTTTTTTTTTTTTTTTACCTCTTCAAAACTCCAACTTTTTTTTTTTTTACCTCTTCAAAACTCCAACTTTTTTTTTTTTTTTACCTCTTCAAAACTCCAACTTTTTTTTTTTTTTACCTCTTCAAAACTCCAACTTTTTTTTTTTTTTTTACCTCTTCAAAACTCTACAATTTTTTTTTTTTTTTTTTTTTACCTCTTCAAAACTCCAACTTTTTTTTTATTTTACCTCTTCAAAACTCCAACTTTTTTTTTTTTTTTTTTACCTCTTCAAAACTCCAACATTGATTTTTTGTTCCTTTTTTTACCTCTTCAAAACTCCAAATTTTTTTTTTTTTTTTACCTCTTCAAAACTCAAATTTTTTTTTTTTTTTTACCTCTTCAAAACTCCAACTTTTTTTTTTTTTTTTACCTCTTCAAAACTCAAATTTTTTTTTTTTTTTTACCTCTTCAAAACTCCAACTTTTTTTTTTTTTTTTACCTCTTCAAAACTCTACAATTTTTTTTTTTTTTTTTTTTTTACCTCTTCAAAACTCCAACTTTTTTTTTTTTTACCTCTTCAAAACTCCAACTTTTTTTTTTTTTTTTTTTTACCTCTTCAAAACTCCAACATTGATTTTTTGTTCCTTTTTTTACCTCTTCAAAACTCCAACTTTTTTTTTTTTTTTTTTTACCTCTTCAAAACTCCAACATTGATTTTTTTTTTTACCTCTTCAAAACTCCAACATTGATTTTTTGTTCCTTTTTTACCTCTTCAAAACTGAATTTTTTTTTATTTTTTTTTTATCTCTTCAAAACTCCAACATTGATTTTTTGTTCCTTTTTTTACCTCTTCAAAACTCCAAATTTTTTTTTTTTTTTTTTTTTACCTCTTCAAAACTCAATTTTTTTTTTTTTTTTTTTTTACCTCTTCAAAACTCCAACATTGATTTTTTGTTCCTTTTTTTACCTCTTCAAAACTCCACATTTTTTTTTATTTTTTTTTTTACCTCTTCAAAACTCCAACTTTTTATTTTTTTTTACCTCTTCAAAACTCTACAATTTTTTTTTTTTTTTTTACCTCTTCAAAACTCCATTTTTTTTTTTTTTACCTCTTCAAAACTCCAACATTGATTTTTTGTTCCTTTTTTTACCTCTTCAAAACTCCAACTTTTTTTTTTTTTACCTCTTCAAAACTCAATTTTTTTTTTTTTTTTTTTTACCTCTTCAAAACTCCAACATTGATTTTTTGTTCCTTTTTTTACCTCTTCAAAACTCCAAATTTTATTTTATTTTTTTTTACCTCTTCAAAACTCCAATTTTTTTTATTTTTTTTTTACCTCTTCAAAACTCCAACATTGATTTTTTGTTCCTTTTTTTACCTCTTCAAAACTCCAAATTTTTTTTTTTTTTTTACCTCTTCAAAACTCAAATTTTTTTTTTTTTTTACCTCTTCAAAACTCCAACTTTTTTTTTTTTTTTTACCTCTTCAAAACTCAAATTTTTTTTTTTTTTTTACCTCTTCAAAACTCCAACTTTTTTTTTTTTTTTTACCTCTTCAAAACTCTACAATTTTTTTTTTTTTTTTTTTTTTTACCTCTTCAAAACTCCACAATTTTTTTTTTTTTTTTTTTTACCTCTTCAAAACTCCAACTTTTTTTTTTTTTACCTCTTCAAAACTCCAACTTTTTTTTTTTTTTTACCTCTTCAAAACTCCAACTTTTTTTTTTTTTTACCTCTTCAAAACTCCAACTTTTTTTTTTTTTTTTTTTACCTCTTCAAAACTCCAACATTGATTTTTTGTTCCTTTTTTTACCTCTTCAAAACTCCAACTTTTTTTTTTTTACCTCTTCAAAACTCAATTTTTTTTTTTTTTTTTTTTTACCTCTTCAAAACTCCAACATTGATTTTTTGTTCCTTTTTTTACCTCTTCAAAACTCCAAATTTTATTTTATTTTTTTTTACCTCTTCAAAACTCCAATTTTTTTTATTTTTTTTTTACCTCTTCAAAACTCCAACATTGATTTTTTGTTCCTTTTTTTACCTCTTCAAAACTCAATTTTTTTTTTTTTTTTTACCTCTTCAAAACTCCAACTTTTTTTTTTTTTTTACCTCTTCAAAACTCCAACTTTTTTTTTTTTTTTACCTCTTCAAAACTCCAACTTTTTTTTTTTTTTACCTCTTCAAAACTCCAACTTTTTTTTTTTTTTTTTTTACCTCTTCAAAACTCCAACATTGATTTTTTGTTCCTTTTTTTACCTCTTCAAAACTCAATTTTTTTTTTTTTTTTACCTCTTCAAAACTCCAACTTTTTTTTTTTTTTTACCTCTTCAAAACTCCAACTTTTTTTTTTTTTTTACCTCTTCAAAACTCCACAATTTTTTTTTTTTTTTTTTTTACCTCTTCAAAACTCCAACTTTTTTTTTTTTTTACCTCTTCAAAACTCCAACTTTTTTTTTTTTTTTACCTCTTCAAAACTCCAACTTTTTTTTTTTTTTACCTCTTCAAAACTCCAACTTTTTTTTTTTTTTTTACCTCTTCAAAACTCTACAATTTTTTTTTTTTTTTTTTTTTTACCTCTTCAAAACTCCAACTTTTTTTTTATTTTACCTCTTCAAAACTCCAACTTTTTTTTTTTTTTTTTACCTCTTCAAAACTCCAACATTGATTTTTTGTTCCTTTTTTTACCTCTTCAAAACTCCAAATTTTTTTTTTTTTTTTACCTCTTCAAAACTCAAATTTTTTTTTTTTTTTTACCTCTTCAAAACTCCAACTTTTTTTTTTTTTTTTACCTCTTCAAAACTCAAATTTTTTTTTTTTTTTTACCTCTTCAAAACTCCAACTTTTTTTTTTTTTTTTACCTCTTCAAAACTCTACAATTTTTTTTTTTTTTTTTTTTTTACCTCTTCAAAACTCCAACTTTTTTTTTTTTTACCTCTTCAAAACTCCAACTTTTTTTTTTTTTTTTTTTACCTCTTCAAAACTCCAACATTGATTTTTTGTTCCTTTTTTTACCTCTTCAAAACTCCAACTTTTTTTTTTTTTTTTTTTACCTCTTCAAAACTCCAACATTGATTTTTTTTTTTACCTCTTCAAAACTCCAACATTGATTTTTTGTTCCTTTTTTACCTCTTCAAAACTGAATTTTTTTTTATTTTTTTTTTATCTCTTCAAAACTCCAACATTGATTTTTTGTTCCTTTTTTTACCTCTTCAAAACTCCAAATTTTTTTTTTTTTTTTTTTTTACCTCTTCAAAACTCAATTTTTTTTTTTTTTTTTTTTTACCTCTTCAAAACTCCAACATTGATTTTTTGTTCCTTTTTTTACCTCTTCAAAACTCCACATTTTTTTTTATTTTTTTTTTTTACCTCTTCAAAACTCCAACTTTTTATTTTTTTTTACCTCTTCAAAACTCTACAATTTTTTTTTTTTTTTTTACCTCTTCAAAACTCCATTTTTTTTTTTTTTACCTCTTCAAAACTCCAACATTGATTTTTTGTTCCTTTTTTTACCTCTTCAAAACTCCAACTTTTTTTTTTTTTTTACCTCTTCAAAACTCCAACATTGATTTTTTGTTCCTTTTTTTACCTCTTCAAAACTCAATTTTTTTTAAATTTTTTTTTTACCTCTTCAAAACTCCAACATTGATTTTTTGTTCCTTTTTTTACCTCTTCAAAACTCCAAATATTTTTTTTTTTTTTTTTTTACCTCTTCAAAACTCAATTTTTTTTTTTTTTTTTACCTCTTCAAAACTCCAACTTTTTTTTTTTTTTTTACCTCTTCAAAACTCCACAATTTTTTTTTTTTTTTTTTTTACCTCTTCAAAACTCCAACTTTTTTTTTTTTTACCTCTTCAAAACTCCAACTTTTTTTTTTTTTTTACCTCTTCAAAACTCCAACTTTTTTTTTTTTTTACCTCTTCAAAACTCCAACTTTTTTTTTTTTACCTCTTCAAAACTCAATTTTTTTTTTTTTTTTTTTTACCTCTTCAAAACTCCAACATTGATTTTTTGTTCCTTTTTTTACCTCTTCAAAACTCCAACATTGATTTTTTGTTCCTTTTTTTACCTCTTCAAAACTCCAACTTTTTTTTTTTTTACCTCTTCAAAACTCAATTTTTTTTTATTTTTTTTTACCTCTTCAAAACTCCAACATTGATTTTTTGTTCCTTTTTTTACCTCTTCAAAACTCCAAATTTTTTTTTTTTTTTTACCTCTTCAAAACTCTACAATTTTTTTTTTTTTTTTTTTTTACCTCTTCAAAACTCCAACTTTTTTTTTTTTTACCTCTTCAAAACTCCAACTTTTTTTTTTTTTTTTTTTACCTCTTCAAAACTCCAACATTGATTTTTTGTTCCTTTTTTTACCTCTTCAAAACTCCAACTTTTTTTTTTTTTTTTTTTACCTCTTCAAAACTCCAACATTGATTTTTTTTTTTACCTCTTCAAAACTCCAACATTGATTTTTTGTTCCTTTTTTTACCTCTTCAAAACTGAATTTTTTTTTATTTTTTTTTTATCTCTTGAAAACTCCAACATTGATTTTTTGTTCCTTTTTTTACCTCTTCAAAACTCCAAATTTTTTTTTTTTTTTTTTTTACCTCTTCAAAACTCAATTTTTTTTTTTTTTTTTTTTACCTCTTCAAAACTCCAACATTTTTTTTTTTTTTACCTCTTCAAATCTCTACAATTTTTTTTTTTTTTTTTTTTTACCTCTTCAAAACTCCAACATTGATTTTTTGTTCCTTTTTTTACCTCTTCAAAACTCCACATTTTTTTTTATTTTTTTTTTTTACCTCTTCAAAACTCCAACTTTTTATTTTTTTTTACCTCTTCAAAACTCTACAATTTTTTTTTTTTTTTTTTACCTCTTCAAAACTCCATCATTTTTTTTTTTTTTACCTCTTCAAAACTCCAACATTGATTTTTTGTTCCTTTTTTTACCTCTTCAAAACTCCAACTTTTTTTTTTTTTTTACCTCTTCAAAACTCCAACATTGATTTTTTGTTCCTTTTTTTACCTCTTCAAAACTCAATTTTTTTTAAATTTTTTTTTTACCTCTTCAAAACTCCAACATTGATTTTTTGTTCCTTTTTTTACCTCTTCAAAACTCCAAATATTTTTTTTTTTTTTTTTTACCTCTTCAAAACTCAATTTTTTTTTTTTTTTTTTACCTCTTCAAAACTCCAACTTTTTTTTTTTTTTTTACCTCTTCAAAACTCTACAATTTTTTTTTTTTTTTTTTTTACCTCTTCAAAACTCCAACTTTTTTTTTTTTTTACCTCTTCAAAACTCCAACTTTTTTTTTTTTTTTTTTACCTCTTCAAAACTCCAACATTGATTTTTTGTTCCTTTTTTTACCTCTTCAAAACTCAATTTTTTTTTTTTTTTACCTCTTCAAAACTCCAACTTTTTTTTTTTTTTTACCTCTTCAAAACTCCAACTTTTTTTTTTTTTACCTCTTCAAAACTCCAACTTTTTTTTTTTTTTTACCTCTTCAAAACTCCAACTTTTTTTTTTTTTACCTCTTCAAAACTCCAAATTTTTTTATTTTTTTTTTAACCTCTTCAAAACTCCAACTTTTTTTTTTTTTTTTACCTCTTCAAAACTCTACAATTTTTTTTTTTTTTTTTTTTTACCTCTTCAAAACTCCAACTTTTTTTTTATTTTACCTCTTCAAAACTCCAACTTTTTTTTTTTTTTTTTTACCTCTTCAAAACTCCAACATTGATTTTTTGTTCCTTTTTTTACCTCTTCAAAACTCCAACTTTTTTTTTTTTACCTCTTCAAAACTCAAATTTTTTTTTTTTTTTTTTTACCTCTTCAAAACTCCAACATTGATTTTTTGTTCCTTTTTTTACCTCTTCAAAACTCCAAATTTTTTTTTTTTTTTTACCTCTTCAAAACTCCAATTTTTTTTTTTTTTTTTTACCTCTTCAAAACTCCAACTTTTTTTTTTTTTTTTACCTCTTCAAAACTCCAACATTGATTTTTTGTTCCTTTTTTACCTCTTCAAAACTCCAACATTGATTTTTTGTTCCTTTTTTTACCTCTTCAAAACTCTACAATTTTTTTTGTTCCTTTTTTTACCTCTTCAAAACTCCAACTTTTTTTTTTTTTTTACCTCTTCAAAACTCCAACATTGATTTTTTGTTCCTTTTTTTACCTCTTCAAAACTCCACAATTTTTTTTTTTTTTTTTTTTTACCTCTTCAAAACTCATTTATTTTTATTTTTTTTACCTCTTCAAAACTCCAACTTTTCTTTTTTTTTTTACCTCTTCAAAACTCCACAATTTTTTTTTTTTTTTTTTTTTACCTCTTCAAAACTACAACTTTTTTTTTTTTTTACCTCTTCAAAACTCCAACATTGATTTTTTGTTCCTTTTTTTACCTCTTCAAAACTCCACAATTTTTTTTTATTTTTTTTTTACCTCTTCAAAACTCCACAATTTTTTTTATATTTTTTTTTTACCTCTTCAAAACTCCAACATTTTTTTTTTTTTTACCTCTTCAAAACTCCAACATTGATTTTTTGTTCCTTTTTTTACCTCTTCAAAACTCCAACTTTTTTTTTTTTTTACCTCTTCAAAACTCAATTTTTTTTTATTTTTTTTTTTACCTCTTCAAAACTCCAACATTGATTTTTTGTTCATTTTTTTACCTTTTCAAAACTCCTAAATTTTTTATTTTTTTTTACCTCTTCAAAACTCCAACTTTTTTTTTTTTTTTACCTCTTCAAAACTCCACAATTTTTTTTATTTATTTTTTTTACCTCTTCAATACTCCAAATTTTATTTTTTTTTACCTCTTCAAAACTCCTAAATTTTTTTTATATATTTTTTTTACCTCTTCAAAACTCCAACTTTTTTTTTTTTTTTTTTTTACCTCTTCAAAACTCCACAATTTTTTTTATTTATTTTTTTTACCTCTTCAATACTCCAAATTTTATTTTTTTTTACCTCTTCAAAACTCCACAATTTTTTTTATATATCTTTTTTACCTCTTCAAAACTCCAACTTTTTTTTTTTTTTTTTTTACCTCTTCAAAACTCCACAATTTTTTTTATTTATTTTTTTTACCTCTTCAATACTCCAAATTTTATTTTTTTTTACCTCTTCAAAACTCCACAATTTTTTTTTTTTTTTTTTTAACCTCTTCAAAACTCCAACATTTTTTTTTTTTTTTACCTCTTCAAAACTCCAACATTGATTTTTTGTTCCTTTTTTTACCTCTTCAAAACTCAATTTTTTTTTTTTTTTTTTTTACCTCTTCAAAACTCCAACATTTTTTTTTTTTTACCTCTTCAAATCTCTACAATTTTTCTTTTTTTTTTTTTTTACCTCTTCAAAACTCCAACATTTTTTTTTTTTTTACCTCTTCAAAACTCCAACATTGATTTTTTGTTCCTTTTTTTACCTCTTCAAAACTCCACATTTTTTTTTTTTTTTTTTTTTTACCTCTTCAAAACTCCAACTTTTTATTTTTTTTTACCTCTTCAAAACTCTACAATTTTTTTTTTTTTTTTTTTTACCTCTTCAAAACTCCATTTTTTTTTTTTTTTACCTCTTCAAAACTCCAACATTGATTTTTTGTTCCTTTTTTTACCTCTTCAAAACTCCAACTTTTTTTTTTTTTTTACCTCTTCAAAACTCAATTTTTTTTTTTTTTTTTTTTTACCTCTTCAAAACTCCAACATTGATTTTTTGTTCCTTTTTTTACCTCTTCAAAACTCCAAATATATATATATTTTTTTTTTTACCTCTTCAAAACTCAATTTTTTTTTTTTTTTACCTCTTCAAAACTCCAACTTTTTTTTTTTTTACCTCTTCAAAACTCCAAATTTTTTTTTTTTTTTTTAACCTCTTCAAAACTCCAACTTTTTTTTTTTTTTTTTACCTCTTCAAAACTCAATTTTTTTTTTTTTTTTACCTCTTCAAAACTCCAACTTTTTTTTTTTTTTTACCTCTTCAAAACTCCACAATTTTTTTTTTTTTTTTTTTTACCTCTTCAAAACTCCAACTTTTTTTTTTTTTTTACCTCTTCAAAACTCCAACTTTTTTTTTTTTTAACCTCTTCAAAACTCCAACTTTTTTTTTTTTTTTTACCTCTTCAAAACTCTACAATTTTTTTTTTTTTTTTTTTTTTTACCTCTTCAAAACTCCAACTTTTTTTTTATTTTACCTCTTCAAAACTCCAACTTTTTTTTTTTTTTTTTTTACCTCTTCAAAACTCCAACATTGATTTTTTGTTCCTTTTTTTACCTCTTCAAAACTCCAACTTTTTTTTTTTTTACCTCTCAAAACTCAATTTTTTTTTTTTTTTTTACCTCTTCAAAACTCCAACATTGATTTTTTGTTCCTTTTTTTACCTCTTCAAAACTCCAAATTTTTTTTTTTTTTTTACCTCTTCAAAACTCTACAATTTTTTTTTTTTTTTTTTTTTTACCTCTTCAAAACTCCAACTTTTTTTTTTTTTTTTTTTACCTCTTCAAAACTCCAACATTTTTTTTTTTTACCTCTTCAAAACTCAATTTTTTTTTTTTTTTTTTTTACCTCTTCAAAACTCCAACTTTTTTTTTATTTTACCTCTTCAAAACTCCAACTTTTTTTTTTTTTTTTTTTACCTCTTCAAAACTCCAACATTGATTTTTTGTTCCTTTTTTTACCTCTTCAAAACTCCAACTTTTTTTTTTTTTACCTCTTCAAAACTCAATTTTTTTTTTTTTTTTTTACCTCTTCAAAACTCCAACATTGATTTTTTGTTCCTTTTTTTACCTCTTCAAAACTCCACAATTTTTTTTTTTTTTTTTTTTACCTCTTCAAAACTCCAACTTTTTTTTTTTTTTTTTTTACCTCTTCAAAACTCCAACATTGATTTTTTGTTCCTTTTTTTACTTCTTCAAAACTCAATTTTTTTAAATTTTTTTTTTACCTCTTCAAAACTCCAACATTTTTTTTTTTTACCTCTTCAAAACTCAATTTTTTTTTTTTTTTTTTACCTCTTCAAAACTCCAACATTTTTTATTTTTTTTACCTCTTCAAAACTCCACAAATTTTTTTATATTTTTTTTACCTCTTCAAAACTCCGCAATTTTTTATTTATTTTTTTTACCTCTTCAAAACTCCAACATTTTTTTTTTTTTTTACCTCTTCAAAACTCCAACATTGATTTTTTGTTCCTTTTTTTACCTCTTCAAAACTCCAACTTTTTTTTTTTTTTTACCTCTTCAAAACTCCAACATTGATTTTTTGTTCCTTTTTTTACCTCTTCAAAACTCCAAATTTTTTTTTTTTTTTTTTTTACCTCTTCAAAACTCAATTTTTTTTTTTTTTTTTTTTTTACCTCTTCAAAACTCCAACATTTTTTTTTTTTTACCTCTTCAAATCTCTACAATTTTTCTTTTTTTTTTTTTTACCTCTTCAAAATTCCAACATTTTTTTTTTTTTACCTCTTCAAAACTCCAACATTGATTTTTTGTTCCTTTTTTTACCTCTTCAAAACTCCACATTTTTTTTTATTTTTTTTTTTTACCTCTTCAAAACTCCAACTTTTTATTTTTTTTTACCTCTTCAAAACTCTACAATTTTTTTTTTTTTTTTTTTTACCTCTTCAAAACTCCATTTTTTTTTTTTTACCTCTTCAAAACTCCAACATTGATTTTTTGTTCCTTTTTTTACCTCTTCAAAACTCCAACTTTTTTTTTTTTTTTACCTCTTCAAAACTCAATTTTTTTTTTTTTTTTTTTTTACCTCTTCAAAACTCCAACATTGATTTTTTGTTCCTTTTTTTACCTCTTCAAAACTCCAAATATATATATATTTTTTTTTTTTACCTCTTCAAAACTCAATTTTTTTTTTTTTTTACCTCTTCAAAACTCCAACTTTTTTTTTTTTTACCTCTTCAAAACTCCAAATTTTTTTTTTTTTTTTTAACCTCTTCAAAACTCCAACTTTTTTTTTTTTTTTTTACCTCTTCAAAACTCAATTTTTTTTTTTTTTTTTACCTCTTCAAAACTCCAACTTTTTTTTTTTTTTTACCTCTTCAAAACTCCACAATTTTTTTTTTTTTTTTTTTTACCTCTTCAAAACTCCAACTTTTTTTTTTTTTTACCTCTTCAAAACTCCAACTTTTTTTTTTTTTTAACCTCTTCAAAACTCCAACTTTTTTTTTTTTTTTTACCTCTTCAAAACTCTACAATTTTTTTTTTTTTTTTTTTTTTACCTCTTCAAAACTCCAACTTTTTTTTTATTTTACCTCTTCAAAACTCCAACTTTTTTTTTTTTTTTTTTTACCTCTTCAAAACTCCAACATTGATTTTTTGTTCCTTTTTTTACCTCTTCAAAACTCCAACTTTTTTTTTTTTTACCTCTTCAAAACTCAATTTTTTTTTTTTTTTTTTACCTCTTCAAAACTCCAACATTGATTTTTTGTTCCTTTTTTTACCTCTTCAAAACTCCAAATTTTTTTTTTTTTTTTTACCTCTTCAAAACTCTACAATTTTTTTTTTTTTTTTTTTTTTACCTCTTCAAAACTCCAACTTTTTTTTTTTTTTACCTCTTCAAAACTCCAACTTTTTTTTTTTTTTTTTTACATCTGCAAAACTCCAACATTGATTTTTTGTTCCTTTTTTTACCTCTTCAAAACTCCAACTTTTTTTTATTTTTTTTTTACCTCTTCAAAACTCCAACATT
>NW_028258813.1:0-31201 GCF_982586985.1 Callionymus lyra
CCAACTTTTTTTTTTTTTTTTTTACCTCTTCAAAACTCCACAATTTTTTTTATTTTTTTTTTTTACCTCTTCAAAACTCCAACTTTTTTTTTTTTTTTTACCTCTTCAAAACTCCACAATTTTTTTTATTTTTTTTTTTTACCTCTTCAAAACTCCAACATTTTTTTTTTTTTTTTTTACCTCTTCAAAACTCCAACATTGATTTTTGTTCCTTTTTTTACCTCTTCAAAACTCCACAATTTTTTTTTTTTTTTTTTTTTACCTCTTCAAAACTCCATTTTTTTTTTTTTTACCTCTTCAAAACTCCAACATTGATTTTTTGTTCCTTTTTTTACCTCTTCAAAACTCCACAATTTTTTTTTTTTTTTTTTTTTTACCTCTTCAAAACTCCAATTTTTTTTTTTTTTTTTACCTCTTCAAAACTCCAACTTTTTTTTAATTTTTTTTTACCTCTTCAAAACTCCAACTTTTTTTTTTTTTTTTTTACCTCTTCAAAACTCCACAATTTTTTTTATTTTTTTTTTTTACCTCTTCAAAACTCCAACATTTTTTTTTTTTTTACCTCTTCAAAACTCCAACATTGATTTTTTGTTCCTTTTTTTACCTCTTCAAAACTCCACAATTTTTTTTTTTTTTTTTTTTTACCTCTTCAAAACTCAAATTTTTTTTTTTTTTTTTCCTCTTCAAAACTCCAAATTTTTTTTTTTTTTTTTTTTACCTCTTCAAAACTCCAATTTTTTTTTTATTTCTTTTTACCTCTTCAAAACTCCTAAATTTTTATTTTATTTTTTTACCTCTTCAAAACTCCAACATTTTTTTTTTTTTTACCTCTTCAAAACTCCAACATTGATTTTTTGTTCCTTTTTTTACCTCTTCAAAACTCCACAATTTTTTTTATATATTTTTTTTACCTCTTCAAAACTCCAACTTTTTTTTTTTTTTTACCTCTTCAAAACTCTACAATTTTTTTTTTTTTTTTTTTTACCTCTTCAAAACTCCAAAATTTTTTTTTTTTTTTTTTTTACCTCTTCAAAACTCCAACATTTTATTTTTTTTTACCTCTTCAAAACTCCAACATTGATTTTTTGTTCCTTTTTTTACCTCTTCAAAACTCCACAATTTTTTTTTTTTTTTTTTTTTACCTCTTCAAAACTCCAACTTTTTTTTTTTTTTTTACCTCTTCAAAACTCTACAATTTTTTTTTTTTTTTTTTTTTACCTCTTCAAAACTCCAACTTTTTTTTTTTTTACCTCTTCAAAACTCCAACTTTTTTTTTTTTTTTTTACCTCTTCAAAACTCCACAATTTTTTTTATTTTTTTTTTTTACCTCTTCAAAACTCCAACTTTTTTTTTTTTTTTTTACCTCTTCAAAACTCCAACATTGATTTTTTGTTCCTTTTTTTACCTCTTCAAAACTCCACAATTTTTTTTTTTTTTTTGTTTTACCTCTTCAAAACTCCAATTTTTTTTTTTTTACCTCTTCAAAACTCCAACTTTTTTTTTTTTTTTTTTTTACCTCTTCAAAACTCCATTTTTTTTTTTTTTACCTCTTCAAAACTCCAACATTGATTTTTTGTTCCTTTTTTTACCTCTTCAAAACTCCACAATTTTTTTTAATTTTTTTTTTTACCTCTTCAAAACTCCAATTTTTTTTTTTTTTTTTTTACCTCTTCAAAACTCCAACTTTTTTTTAATTTTTTTTTACCTCTTCAAAACTCCAACTTTTTTTTTTTTTTTTTTACCTCTTCAAAACTCCAATTCTTTTTTCTTTTTACCTCTTCAAAACTCCTAAATTTTTATTTTATTTTTTTACCTCTTCAAAACTCCAACATTTTTTTTTTTTTACCTCTTCAAAACTCCAACATTGATTTTTTGTTCCTTTTTTTACCTCTTCAAAACTCCACAATTTTTTTTATATATTTTTTTTACCTCTTCAAAACTCCAACTTTTTTTTTTTTTTTTACCTCTTCAAAACTCTACAATTTTTTTTTATTTTTTTTTTACCTCTTCAAAACTCCAACTTTTTTTTTTTTTACCTCTTCAAAACTCCAAAATTTTTTTTTTTTTTTTTTTACCTCTTCAAAACTCCAACATTTTATTTTTTTTTACCTCTTCAAAACTCCAACATTGATTTTTTGTTCCTTTTTTTACCTCTTCAAAACTCCACAATTTTTTTTTTTTTTTTTTTTACCTCTTCAAAACTCCAACTTTTTTTTTTTTTTTACCTCTTCAAAACTCTACAATTTTTTTTTTTTTTTTTTTTTACCTCTTCAAAACTCCAACTTTTTTTTTTTTTACCTCTTCAAAACTCCAACTTTTTTTTTTTTTTTTTACCTCTTCAAAACTCCACAATTTTTTTTACCTCTTCAAAACTCCAACTTTTTTTTTTTTTTTTTACCTCTTCAAAACTCCAACATTGATTTTTTGTTCCTTTTTTTACCTCTTCAAAACTCCACAATTTTTTTTTTTTTTTTGTTTTACCTCTTCAAAACTCCAATTTTTTTTTTTTTTACCTCTTCAAAACTCCAACTTTTTTTTTTTTTTTTTTTACCTCTTCAAAACTCCATTTTTTTTTTTTTTACCTCTTCAAAACTCCAACATTGATTTTTTGTTCCTTTTTTTACCTCTTCAAAACTCCACAATTTTTTTTTATTTTTTTTTTTACCTCTTCAAAACTCCAATTTTTTTTTTTTTTTTTTTACCTCTTCAAAACTCCAACTTTTTTTTAATTTTTTTTTACCTCTTCAAAACTCCAACTTTTTTTTTTTTTTTTTACCTCTTCAAAACTCCAAATTTTTTTTTTTTTTTTTTTTTACCTCTTCAAAACTCCAATTCTTTTTTCTTTTTACCTCTTCAAAACTCCTAAATTTTTATTTTATTTTTTTACCTCTTCAAAACTCCATTTTTTTTTTTTTACCTCTTCAAAACTCCAACTTTTTTTTTTTTTTACCTCTTCAAAACTCCAACTTTTTTTTTTTTTTTTTTACCTCTTCAAAACTCCAAAATTTTTTTTTTTTTTTTTTTTACCTCTTCAAAACTCCAACATTTTATTTTTTTTGACCTCTTCAAAACTCCAACATTGATTTTTTGTTCCTTTTTTTACCTCTTCAAAACTCCACAATTTTTTTTTTTTTTTTTTTTTACCTCTTCAAAACTCCACAATTTTTTTTTTTTTTTTTTTTTTACCTCTTCAAAACTCCAATTTTTTTTTTTTTTTTTTACCTCTTCAAAACTCCAACTTTTTTTTAATTTTTTTTTACCTCTTCAAAACTCCAACTTTTTTTTTTTTTTTTTTACCTCTTCAAAACTCCACAATTTTTTATTTTTATTTTTTTACCTCTTCAAAACTCCAATTTTTTTTTTTTTTTACCTCTTCAAAACTCCAACTTTTTTTTTTTTTTTTTTTACCTCTTCAAAACTCCATTTTTTTTTTTTTATACCTCTTCAAAACTCCTTTTTTTTTTTTACCTCTTCAAATCTCCACAATTTTTTTTTTTTTTTTTTTTACCTCTTCAAAATCCAATTTTTTTTTTTTTTTTTTACCTCTTCAAAACTCCACAATTTTTTTTTTTTTTTTTTACCTCTTCAAAACTCCAACATTGATTTTTTGTTCCTTTTTTTACCTCTTCAAAACTCCACATTTTTTTTTTTTTTTTTTTTTTTACCTCTTCAAAACTCCATTTTTTTTTTTTTTTACCTCTTCAAAACTCCATTTTTTTTTTGTTTTACCTCTTCAAAACTCCAATTTTTTTTTTTTTTTTACCTCTTCAAAACTCCAACTTTTTTTTTTTTTTTTTTACCTCTTCAAAACTCCATTTTTTTTTTTTTTACCTCTTCAAAACTCCAACATTGATTTTTTTGTTCCTTTTTTTACCTCTTCAAAACTCCACAATTTTTTTTTTTTTTTTTTTTTTACCTCTTCAAAACTCCAACTTTTTTTTAATTTTTTTTTACCTCTTCAAAACTCCTATATATATATATTTTTTTACCTCTTCAAAACTCCACAATTTTTTATTTTTTTTTTTACCTCTTCAAAACTCCAACATTTTTTTTTTTTTTTACCTCTTCAAAACTCCAACATTTTTTTTTTTTTTTACCTCTTCAAAACTCAATTTTTTTTTTTTACCTCTTCAAAACTCCAATTTTTTTTTTTTACCTCTTCAAAACTCCACAATTTTTTTTTTTTTTTTTTTTTACCTCTTCAAAACTCCAACTTTTTTTTTTTTTTTTTACCTCTACAAAACTCCAACATTGATTTTTTGTTCCTTTTTTTACCTCTTCAAAACTCCACAATTTTTTTTTTTTTTTTGTTTTACCTCTTCAAAACTCCAATTTTTTTTTTTTTTACCTCTTCAAAACTCCAACTTTTTTTTTTTTTTTTTTTACCTCTTCAAAACTCCATTTTTTTTTTTTTTACCTCTTCAAAACTCCAACATTGATTTTTTGTTCCTTTTTTTACCTCTTCAAAACTCCACAATTTTTTTTAATTTTTTTTTTTACCTCTTCAAAACTCCAATTTTTTTTTTTTTTTTTTTACCTCTTCAAAACTCCAACTTTTTTTTAATTTTTTTTTACCTCTTCAAAACTCCAACTTTTTTTTTTTTTTTTTTACCTCTTCAAAACTCCAAATTTTTTTTTTTTTTTTTTTACCTCTTCAAAACTCCAATTCTTTTTTCTTTTTACCTCTTCAAAACTCCTAAATTTTTATTTTATTTTTTTACCTCTTCAAAACTCCAACATTTTTTTTTTTTTTACCTCTTCAAAACTCCAACATTGATTTTTTGTTCCTTTTTTTACCTCTTCAAAACTCCACAATTTTTTTTATATATTTTTTTTACCTCTTCAAAACTCCAACTTTTTTTTTTTTTTTTACCTCTTCAAAACTCTACAATTTTTTTTTATTTTTTTTTTACCTCTTCAAAACTCCAACTTTTTTTTTTTTTACCTCTTCAAAACTCCAACTTTTTTTTTTTTTTTTTTACCTCTTCAAAACTCCAAAATTTTTTTTTTTTTTTTTTTTACCTCTTCAAAACTCCAACATTTTATTTTTTTTTACCTCTTCAAAACTCCAACATTGATTTTTTGTTCCTTTTTTTACCTCTTCAAAACTCCACAATTTTTTTTTTTTTTTTTTTTTACCTCTTCAAAACTCCAACTTTTTTTTTTTTTTTACCTCTTCAAAACTCTACAATTTTTTTTTTTTTTTTTTTTTACCTCTTCAAAACTACAACTTTTTTTTTTTTTTTTTACCTCTTCAAAACTCCACAATTTTTTTTACCTCTTCAAAACTCCAACTTTTTTTTTTTTTTTTTACCTCTTCAAAACTCCAACATTGATTTTTTGTTCCTTTTTTTACCTCTTCAAAACTCCACAATTTTTTTTATATATTTTTTTTACCTCTTCAAAACTCCAACTTTTTTTTTTTTTTTTACCTCTTCAAAACTCTACAATTTTTTTTTTTTTTTTTTTTACCTCTTCAAAACTCCAACTTTTTTTTTTTTTTACCTCTTCAAAACTCCAACTTTTTTTTTTTTTTTTTACCTCTTCAAAACTCCAAAATTTTTTTTTTTTTTTTTTTTACCTCTTCAAAACTCCAACATTTTATTTTTTTTGACCTCTTCAAAACTCCAACATTGATTTTTTGTTCCTTTTTTTACCTCTTCAAAACTCCACAATTTTTTTTTTTTTTTTTTTTTACCTCTTCAAAACTCCACAATTTTTTTTTTTTTTTACCTCTTCAAAACTCCAATTTTTTTTTTTTTTTTTTACCTCTTCAAAACTCCAACTTTTTTTTAATTTTTTTTTACCTCTTCAAAACTCCAACTTTTTTTTTTTTTTTTTTACCTCTTCAAAACTCCACAATTTTTTATTTTTATTTTTTTACCTCTTCAAAACTCCAATTTTTTTTTTTTTTTACCTCTTCAAAACTCCAACTTTTTTTTTTTTTTTTTTTACCTCTTCAAAACTCCATTTTTTTTTTTTTATACCTCTTCAAAACTCAATTTTTTTTTTACCTCTTCAAATCTCCACAATTTTTTTTTTTTTTTTTTTTACCTCTTCAAAATCCAATTTTTTTTTTTTTTTTTTACCTCTTCAAAACTCCACAATTTTTTTTTTTTTTTTTTTTACCTCTTCAAAACTCCAACATTGATTTTTTGTTCCTTTTTTTACCTCTTCAAAACTCCACATTTTTTTTTTTTTTTTTTTTTTACCTCTTCAAAACTCCATTTTTTTTTTTTTTTACCTCTTCAAAACTCCATTTTTTTTTTGTTTTACCTCTTCAAAACTCCAATTTTTTTTTTTTTTTTACCTCTTCAAAACTCCAACTTTTTTTTTTTTTTTTTTACCTCTTCAAAACTCCATTTTTTTTTTTTTTACCTCTTCAAAACTCCAACATTGATTTTTTTGTTCCTTTTTTTACCTCTTCAAAACTCCACAATTTTTTTTTTTTTTTTTTTTTTACCTCTTCAAAACTCCAACTTTTTTTTAATTTTTTTTTACCTCTTCAAAACTCCTATATATATATATTTTTTTACCTCTTCAAAACTCCACAATTTTTTATTTTTTTTTTTACCTCTTCAAAACTCCAACATTTTTTTTTTTTTTTACCTCTTCAAAACTCCAACATTTTTTTTTTTTTTTACCTCTTCAAAACTCAATTTTTTTTTTTTACCTCTTCAAAACTCCAATTTTTTTTTTTTACCTCTTCAAAACTCCACAATTTTTTTTTTTTTTTTTTTTTTTACCTCTTCAAAACTCCAATTTTTTTTTTTTTTTACCTCTTCAAAACTCCATTTTTTTTTTTTTTTACCTCTTCAAAACTCCATTTTTTTTTTTTACCTCTTCAAAACTCCAACATTGATTTTTTGTTCCTTTTTTTACCTCTTCAAAACTCCACAATATTTTTTTTTTTTTTTTTTACCCCTTCAAAACTCCAATTTTTTTTTTTTTTACCTCTTCAAAACTCCATTTTTTTTTTTTTTTTACCTCTTCAAAACTCCAACATTGATTTTTGTTCCTTTTTTTACCTCTTCAAAACTCCACAATTTTTTTTTTTTTTTTTTTTTTACCTCTTCAAAACTCCAATTTTTTTTTTTTTTACCTCTTCAAAACTCCAATTTTTTTTTTTTTTTTTACCTCTTCAAAACTCCAACATTGATTTTTTTTTTTTTTTTTTTACCTCTTCAAAACTCCATTTTTTTTTTGTTTTACCTCTTCAAAACTCCAAATTTTTTTTTTTTTTTACCTCTTCAAAACTCCACAATTTTTTTTTTTTTTTTTTTACCTATTCAAAACTCAATTTTTTTTTTTTACCTCTTCAAAACTCCAATTTTTTTTTTTTTTACCTTTTCAAAACTCCAACTTTTTTTTATTTTTTTTTACCTCTTCAAAACTCCAACAATTTTTTTTTTTTACCTCTTCAAAACTCCAACATTGATTTTTTGTTCCTTTTTTTACCTCTTCAAAACTCCACAATATTTTTTTTTTTTTTTTTTACCCCTTCAAAACTCCATTTTTTTTTTTTTTACCTCTTCAAAACTCCATTTTTTTTTTTTTTTACCTCTTCAAAACTCCAACATTGATTTTTTGTTCCTTTTTTTACCTCTTCAAAACTCCAACATTGATTTTTTGTTCCTTTTTTTACATCTTCAAAACTCCAATTTTTTTTTTTTTACCTCTTCAAAACTCCACAATTTTTATTTTTTTTTTTTTTTTACCTCTTCAAAACTCCAATTTTTTTTTTTTACCTCTTCAAAACTCCACAATTTTTTTTTTTTTTTTTTACCTCTTCAAAACTCCAATTTTTTTTTTTTTTTACCTCTTCAAAACTCCAACATTGACTTTTTTTTTTTTTTTTTACCTCTTCAAAACTCCATTTTTTTTTGTTTTACCTCTTCAAAACTCCAAAATTTTTTTTTTTTTACCTCTTCAAAACTCCACAATTTTTTTTTTTTTTTTTTTTTTACCTCTTCAAAACTCCAACATTTTTTTTTTTTTTACCTCTTCAAAACTCCACAATTTTTTTTTTATTTTTTTTTTACCTCTTCAAAACTCCACAATTTTTTTTTTTATTTTTTTTACCTCTTCAAAACTCCAATTTTTTTTTTTTACCTCTTCAAAACTCCACAATTTTTTTTTTTTTTTTTTTTACCCCTTCAAAACTCCATTTTTTTTTTTTTTTACCTCTTCAAAACTCCATTTTTTTTTTTTTTTACCTCTTCAAAACTCCAACATTGATTTTTTGTTCCTTTTTTTACCTCTTCAAAACTCCACAATTTTTTTTTTTTTTTTTTTTTACCTCTTCAAAACTCCAACATTTTTTTTTTTTTTACCTCTTCAAAACTCCAACATTGATTTTTTGTTCCTTTTTTTACCTCTTCAAAACTCCACAATATTTTTTTTTTTTTTTTTTTACCCCTTCAAAACTCCATTTTTTTTTTTTTTACCTCTTCAAAACTCCATTTTTTTTTTTTTTTACCTCTTCAAAACTCCAACATTGATTTTTTGTTCCTTTTTTTACCTCTTCAAAACTCCAACATTGATTTTTTGTTCCTTTTTTTACATCTTCAAAACTCCAATTTTTTTTTTTTACCTTTTCAAAACTCCACAATTTTTTTTTTTTTTTTTTTTTACCTCTTCAAAACTCCAATTTTTTTTTTTTACCTCTTCAAAACTCCACAATTTTTTTTTTTTTTTTTTACCTCTTCAAAACTCCAATTTTTTTTTTTTTTTACCTCTTCAAAACTCCAACATTGACTTTTTTTTTTTTTTTTTACCTCTTCAAAACTCCATTTTTTTTTTGTTTTACCTCTTCAAAACTCCAAAATTTTTTTTTTTTTTACCTCTTCAAAACTCCACAATTTTTTTTTTTTTTTTTTTTTACCTCTTCAAAACTCCAACATTTTTTTTTTTTTACCTCTTCAAAACTCCACAATTTTTTTTTTATTTTTTTTTTACCTCTTCAAAACTCCACAATTTTTTTTTTTTTTTTTTTTACCTCTTCAAAACTCCAATTTTTTTTTTTTACCTCTTCAAAACTCCACAATTTTTTTTTTTTTTTTTTTTACCCCTTCAAAACTCCATTTTTTTTTTTTTTTACCTCTTCAAAACTCCATTTTTTTTTTTTTTTACCTCTTCAAAACTCCAACATTGATTTTTTGTTCCTTTTTTTACCTCTTCAAAACTCCACAATTTTTTTTTTTTTTTTTTTTTTACCTCTTCAAAACTCCAACATTTTTTTTTTTTTTACCTCTTCAAAACTCCAACATTGATTTTTTGTTCCTTTTTTTACCTCTTCAAAACTCCACAATATTTTTTTTTATTTTTTTTTACCCCTTCAAAACTCCAATTTTTTTTTTTTTACCTCTTCAAAACTCCATTTTTTTTTTTTTTTTACCTCTTCAAAACTCCAACGTTGATTTTTTGTTCCTTTTTTTACCTCTTCAAAACTCCAACATTGATTTTTTTTTTTTTTTTTACCTCTTCAAAACTCCACAATTTTTTTTTTTTTTTTTTTTTACCTCTTCAAAACTCCAACATTTTTTTTTTTTTTACCTCTTCAAAACTCCAACATTGATTTTTTGTTCCTTTTTTTACCTCTTCAAAACTCCACAATTTTTTTTTTTTTTTTTTTTTACCTCTTCAAAACTCCAATTTTTTTTTTTTTACCTCTTCAAAACTCCACAATTTTTTTTTTTTTTTTTTTTACCTCTTCAAAACTCCAATTTTTTTTTTTACCTCTTCAAAACTCCACAATTTTTTTTTTTTTTTTTTTTTTACCTCTTCAAAACTCCAATTTTTTTTTTTTTTACCTCTTCAAAACTCCAACATTGATTTTTTGTTCCTTTTTTTACCTCTTCAAAACTCCAATTTTTTTTATTTTTTTTTACCTCTTCAAAACTCCAACTTTTTTTTTTCTTTTTTTTTACCTCTTCAAAACTCCTAAGTTTTTCTTTTTTTTTTTACCTCTTCAAAACTCCACAATTTTTTTTTTTTTTTTTTTACCTCTTCAAAACTCCAACATTTTTTTTTTTTTTTACCTCTTTAAAACTCAATTTTTTTTTTTTACCTCTTCAAAACTCCACAATTTTTTTTTTTTTTTTTTTTTACCTCTTCAAAACTCCATTTTTTTTTTTTTTTACCTCTTCAAAACTCCAATTTTTTTTTTTTTTACCTCTTCAAAACTCCACAATTTTTTTTAATTTTTTTTTTACCTCTTCAAAACTCCATTTTTTTTTTTTACCTCTTCAAAACTCCAACATTGATTTTTTGTTCCTTTTTTTACCTCTTCAAAACTCCAATTTTTTTTTTTTTTTTTTTACCTCTTCAAAACTCCAACTTTTTTTTTTTTTTTTTTTTACCTCTTCAAAACTCCTAAGTTTTTCTTTTTTTTTTACCTCTTCAAAACTCCACAATTTTTTTTTTTTTTTTTTTACCTCTTCAAAACTCCAACATTTTTTTTTTTTTTTACCTCTTTAAAACTCAATTTTTTTTTTTTACCTCTTCAAAACTCCAATTTTTTTTTTTTTTACCTCTTCAAAACTCCAACTTTTTATTTTTTTTTACCTCTTCAAAACTCCAACATTGATTTTTTGTTCCTTTTTTTACCTCTTCAAAACTCCACAATTTTTTTTTTTTTTTTTTTACCTCTTCAAAACTCCACAATTTTTTTTTTTTTTTTTTTTTACCTCTTCAAAACTCCATTTTTTTTTTTTACCTCTTCAAAACTCCATTTTTTTTTTTTACCTCTTCAAAACTCCAATTTTTTTTTTTTTTACCTCTTCAAAACTCCACAATTTTTTTTTTTTTTTTTTTTTACCTCTTCAAAACTCCATTTTTTTTTTTTACCTCTTCAAAACTCCAACATTGATTTTTTGTTCCTTGTTTTACCTCTTCAAAACTCCAATTTTTTTTTTTTTTTTTTACCTCTTCAAAACTCCAACTTTTTTTTTTTTTTTTTTTTACCTCTTCAAAACTCCATTTTTTTTTTTTTTTACCTCTTCAAAACTCCACAATTTTTTTTTTTTTTTTTACCTCTTCAAAACTCAATTTTTTTTATTTTTTTTTTACCTCTTCAAAACTCCAACTTTTTTTTTTTTTTTTTTACCTCTTCAAAACTCCATTTTTTTTTTTTTTACCTCTTCAAAACTCCAACATTGATTTTTTGTTCCTTTTTTTACCTCTTCAAAACTCCACAATTTTTTTTTTTTTTTACCTCTTCAAAACACCAACTTTTTTTTTCTTTTTTTTTACCTCTTCAAAACTCCTAAATTTTTCATTTTTTTTTTACCTCTTCAAAACTCCACAATTTTTTTTTTTTTTCACCTCTTCAAAACTCCAACATTTTTTTTTTTTTTTACCTCTTCAAAACTCCAACTTTTTTTTTTTTTTTACCTCTTCAAAACTCCAACATTTTTTTTTTTTTTACCTCTTCAAAACTCCAACATTGATTTTTTGTTCCTTTTTTTACCTCTTCAAAACTCAATTTTTTTTTTTTACCTCTTCAAAACTCCAATTTTTTTTTTTTTTACCTCTTCAAAACTCCATTTTTTTTTTTTTACCTCTTCAAAACTCCAACATTGATTTTTTGTTCCTTTTTTTACCTCTTCAAAACTCCAATTTTTTTTTTTTTTTTTTTACCTCTTCAAAACTCCAACTTTTTTTTTTTATTTTTTTTTACCTCTTCAAAACTCCTAAGTTTTTCTTTTTTTTTTTACCTCTTCAAAACTCCACAATTTTTTTTTATTTTTTTTTACCTCTTCAAAACTCCAACATTGATTTTTTGTTCCTTTTTTTACCTCTTCAAAACTCCAATTTTTTTTTTTTTTTTTTTTACCTCTTCAAAACACCAACTTTTTTTTTCTTTTTTTTTACCTCTTCAAAACTCCAACATTGATTTTTTGTTCCTTTTTTTACCTCTTCAAAACTCCACAATTTTTTTTTTTTTTTTTTTACCTCTTCAAAACTCCAATTTTTTTTTTTTTTACCTCTTCAAAACTCCACAATTTTTTTTTTTTTTTTTTTTACCTCTTCAAAACTCCATTTTTATTTTTTTACCTCTTCAAAACTCCAACATTGATTTTTTGTTCCTTTTTTTACCTCTTCAAAACTCCAACTTTTTTTTTTTTTTTTTTTTACCTCTTCAAAACTCCAATTTTTTTTTTTTTTACCTCTTCAAAACTCCACAATTTTTTTTTTTTTTTTTTACCTCTTCAAAACTCAATTTTTTTTATTTTTTTTTTACCTCTTCAAAACTCCAACTTTTTTTTTTTTTTTTTTTACCTCTTCAAAACTCCATTTTTTTTTTTTTTACCTCTTCAAAACTCCAACATTGATTTTTTGTTCCTTTTTTTACCTCTTCAAAACTCCACAATTTTTATTTTTTTTTACCTCTTCAAAACTCCAACTTTTTTTTTTTTTTTTTTTACCTCTTCAAAACTCCATTTTTTTTTTTTTTACCTCTTCAAAACTCCAACATTTTTTTTTTTTTTACCTCTTCAAAACTCCAACATTGATTTTTTGTTCCTTTTTTTACCTCTTCAAAACTCCAACTTTTTTTTTTTTTTTTTTACCTCTTCAAAACTCCAACATTGATTTTTTGTTCGTTTTTTTACCTCTTCAAAACTCAATTTTTTTTTTTTTTTTTACCTCTTCAAAACTCCAACATTTTTTTTTTTTTTTACCTCTTCAAAACTCCAACATTGATTTTTTGTTCCTTTTTTTACCTCTTCAAAACTCCAAATTTTTTTTTTAATTTTTTTTTACCTCTTCAAAACTCAATTTTTTTTTTACCTCTTCAAAACTCCATTTTTTTTTTTTTTTACCTCTTCAAAACTCCAACTTTTTTGTTTTACCTCTTCAAAACTCCAAATTTTTTTTTTTTTTACCTCTTCAAAACTCCAACTTTTTTTTTTTTTTTTTTTACCTCTTCAAAACTCCAACACTTTTTTTTTTTTTTACCTCTTCAAAACTCCAACATTGATTTTTTGTTCCTTTTTTTACCTCTTCAAAACTCCACAATTTTTTTTTTTTTTTTTTTTACCTCTTCAAAACTCCAATTTTTTTTTTTTTTACCTCTTCAAAACTCCAACATTGATTTTTTTTTTTTTTTTACCTCTTCAAAACTCCATTTTTTTTTTGTTTTACCTCTTCAAAACTCCACAATTTTTTTTTTTTTTTTTTTTACCTCTTCAAAACTCCAATTTTTTTTTTTTTTACCTCTTCAAAACTCCAATTTTTTTTTTTTTTTACCTCTTCAAAACTCCAACATTGATTTTTTTTTTTTTTTTTACCTCTTCAAAACTCCATTTTTTTTTGTTTTACCTCTTCAAAACTCCAAATTTTTTTTTTTTTTTACCTCTTCAAAACTCCACAATTTTTTTTTTTTTTTTTTTACCTCTTCAAAACTCAATTTTTTTTTTTACCTCTTCAAAACTCCAACACTTTTTTTTTTTTACCTCTTCAAAACTCCAACATTGATTTTTTGTTCCTTTTTTTACCTCTTCAAAACTCCACAATTTTTTTTTTTTTTTTTTTTTACCTCTTCAAAACTCCAATTTTTTTTTTTTTTACCTCTTCAAAACTCCAACATTGATTTTTTTTTTTTTTTTACCTCTTCAAAACTCCATTTTTTTTTTGTTTTACCTCTTCAAAACTCCAACATTGATTTTTTGTTCCTTTTTTTACCTCTTCAAAACTCCACAATTTTTTTTTTTTTTTTTTTTACCTCTTCAAAACTCCAATTTTTTTTTTTTTTACCTCTTCAAAACTCCAATTTTTTTTTTTTTTTACCTCTTCAAAACTCCAACATTGATTTTTTTTTTTTTTTTTACCTCTTCAAAACTCCATTTTTTTTTGTTTTACCTCTTCAAAACTCCAAATTTTTTTTTTTTTTACCTCTTCAAAACTCCACAATTTTTTTTTTTTTTTTTTTACCTCTTCAAAACTCAATTTTTTTTTTTTACCTCTTCAAAACTCCAATTTTTTTTTTTTTTACCTCTTCAAAACTCCAACTTTTTTTTTTTTTTTTTTACCTCTTCAAAACTCCAACATTTTTTTTTTTTTACCTCTTCTAAACTCCAACATTGATTTTTTGTTCCTTTTTTTACCTCTTCAAAACTCAATTTTTTTTTTTTACCTCTTCAAAACTCCAATTTTTTTTTTTTTACCTCTTCAAAACTCCAACTTTTTTTTTTTTTTTTTTACCTCTTCAAAACTCCAACATTGATTTTTTGTTCCTTTTTTTACCTCTTCAAAACTCAATTTTTTTATTTTTTTTTTACCTCTTCAAAACTCCAACATTTTTTTTTTTTTTTACCTCTTCAAAACTCCAACATTGATTTTTTGTTCCTTTTTTTACCTCTTCAAAACTCCAAATTTTTTTTTTAATTTTTTTTACCTCTTCAAAACTCAATTTTTTTTTTTTACCTCTTCAAAACTCCACAATTTTTTTTTTTTTTTTTTACCTCTTCAAAACTCCATTTTTTTTTTTTTTTTACCTCTTCAAAACTCCAACTTTTTTTTTTTTTTTACCTCTTCAAAACTCAATTTTTTTTTTTTTTTTTTTTACCTCTTCAAAACTCCAACATTGATTTTTTGTTCCTTTTTTTACCTCTTCAAAACTCCACAATATTTTTTTTTTTTTTTTTTACCCCTTCAAAACTCCAATTTTTTTTTTTTTTACCTCTTCAAAACTCCATTTTTTTTTTTTTTTTACCTCTTCAAAACTCCAACATTGATTTTTGTTCCTTTTTTTACCTCTTCAAAACTCCACAATTTTTTTTTTTTTTTTTTTTTACCTCTTCAAAACTCCAATTTTTTTTTTTTTTACCTCTTCAAAACTCCAATTTTTTTTTTTTTTTACCTCTTCAAAACTCCAACATTGATTTTTTTTTTTTTTTTTACCTCTTCAAAACTCCATTTTTTTTTTGTTTTACCTCTTCAAAACTCCAAATTTTTTTTTTTTTTTACCTCTTCAAAACTCCACAATTTTTTTTTTTTTTTTTTTACCTATTCAAAACTCAATTTTTTTTTTTTACCTCTTCAAAACTCCAATTTTTTTTTTTTTTACCTTTTCAAAACTCCAACTTTTTTTTTTTTTTTTTTACCTCTTCAAAACTCCAACATTTTTTTTTTTTTACCTCTTCAAAACTCCATTTTTTTTTTTTTTTTACCTCTTCAAAACTCCAACATTGATTTTTTGTTCCTTTTTTTACCTCTTCAAAACTCCAACATTGATTTTTTGTTCCTTTTTTTACATCTTCAAAACTCCAATTTTTTTTTTTTACCTCTTCAAAACTCCACAATTTTTTTTTTTTTTTTTTTTTACCTCTTCAAAACTCCAATTTTTTTTTTTTACCTCTTCAAAACTCCACAATTTTTTTTTTTTTTTTTTACCTCTTCAAAACTCCAATTTTTTTTTTTTTTTACCTCTTCAAAACTCCAACATTGACTTTTTTTTTTTTTTTTTACCTCTTCAAAACTCCATTTTTTTTTTGTTTTACCTCTTCAAAACTCCAAAATTTTTTTTTTTTTTACCTCTTCAAAACTCAACAATTTTTTTTTTTTTTTTTACCTCTTCAAAACTCCAACATTTTTTTTTTTTTTACCTCTTCAAAACTCCACAATTTTTTTTTATTTTTTTTTTTACCTCTTCAAAACTCCAATTTTTTTTTTTTTTACCTCTTCAAAACTCCACAATTTTTTTTTTTTTTTTTTTTACCTCTTCAAAACTCCAATTTTTTTTTTTTACCTCTTCAAAACTCCAACATTGATTTTTTGTTCCTTTTTTTACCTCTTCAAAACTCCACAATTTTTTTTTTTTTTTTTTTTTACCTCTTCAAAACTCCAACATTTTTTTTTTTTTTACCTCTTCAAAACTCCAACATTGATTTTTTGTTCCTTTTTTTACCTCTTCAAAACTCCACAATATTTTTTTTTATTTTTTTTTACCCCTTCAAAACTCCAATTTTTTTTTTTTTACCTCTTCAAAACTCCATTTTTTTTTTTTTTTTACCTCTTCAAAACTCCAACGTTGATTTTTTGTTCCTTTTTTTACCTCTTCAAAACTCCACAATTTTTTTTTTTTTTTTTTTACCTATTCAAAACTCAATTTTTTTTTTTTACCTCTTCAAAACTCCAATTTTTTTTTTTTTTACCTTTTCAAAACTCCAACTTTTTTTTTTTTTTTTTTACCTCTTCAAAACTCCAACATTTTTTTTTTTTTACCTCTTCAAAACTCCATTTTTTTTTTTTTTTTTACCTCTTCAAAACTCCAACATTGATTTTTTGTTCCTTTTTTTACCTCTTCAAAACTCCAACATTGATTTTTTGTTCCTTTTTTTACATCTTCAAAACTCCAATTTTTTTTTTTTACCTCTTCAAAACTCCACAATTTTTTTTTTTTTTTTTTTTTACCTCTTCAAAACTCCAATTTTTTTTTTTTACCTCTTCAAAACTCCACAATTTTTTTTTTTTTTTTTTACCTCTTCAAAACTCCAATTTTTTTTTTTTTTTACCTCTTCAAAACTCCAACATTGACTATTTTTTTTTTTTTTTACCTCTTCAAAACTCCATTTTTTTTTTGTTTTACCTCTTCAAAACTCCAAAATTTTTTTTTTTTTACCTCTTCAAAACTCCACAATTTTTTTTTTTTTTTTTACCTCTTCAAAACTCCAACATTTTTTTTTTTTTTACCTCTTCAAAACTCCACAATTTTTTTTTATTTTTTTTTTTACCTCTTCAAAACTCCAATTTTTTTTTTTTTACCTCTTCAAAACTCCACAATTTTTTTTTTTTTTTTTTTTACCTCTTCAAAACTCCAATTTTTTTTTTTTTTACCTCTTCAAAACTCCAACTTTTTTGTTTTACCTCTTCAAAACTCCAACTTTTTTTTTTTTTTTTTTTACCTCTTCAAAACTCCATTTTTTTTTTTTTTACCTCTTCAAAACTCCAACATTGATTTTTTGTTCCTTTTTTTACCTCTTCAAAACTCCACAATTTTTTTTTTTTTTTCACCTCTTCAAAACTCCAACATTTTTTTTTTTTTTTACCTCTTCAAAACTCCAACTTTTTTTTTTTTTTTACCTCTTCAAAACTCCAACATTTTTTTTTTTTTTACCTCTTCAAAACTCCAACATTGATTTTTTGTTCCTTTTTTTACCTCTTCAAAACTCCAACTTTTTTTTTTTTTTTTTTACCTCTTCAAAACTCCAACATTGATTTTTTGTTCGTTTTTTTACCTCTTCAAAACTCAATTTTTTTTTTTTTTTTTACCTCTTCAAAACTCCAACATTTTTTTTTTTTTTTACCTCTTCAAAACTCCAACATTGATTTTTTGTTCCTTTTTTTACCTCTTCAAAACTCCAAATTTTTTTTTTAATTTTTTTTTACCTCTTCAAAACTCAATTTTTTTTTTACCTCTTCAAAACTCCATTTTTTTTTTTTTTTACCTCTTCAAAACTCCAACTTTTTTGTTTTACCTCTTCAAAACTCCAAATTTTTTTTTTTTTTACCTCTTCAAAACTCCAACTTTTTTTTTTTTTTTTTTTACCTCTTCAAAACTCCACAATTTTTTTTTTTTTTTTTTTACCTCTTCAAAACTCAATTTTTTTTTTTACCTCTTCAAAACTCCAACACTTTTTTTTTTTTACCTCTTCAAAACTCCAACATTGATTTTTTGTTCCTTTTTTTACCTCTTCAAAACTCCACAATTTTTTTTTTTTTTTTTTTTTACCTCTTCAAAACTCCAATTTTTTTTTTTTTTACCTCTTCAAAACTCCAACATTGATTTTTTTTTTTTTTTTTACCTCTTCAAAACTCCATTTTTTTTTTGTTTTACCTCTTCAAAACTCCAACATTGATTTTTTGTTCCTTTTTTTACCTCTTCAAAACTCCACAATTTTTTTTTTTTTTTTTTTTACCTCTTCAAAACTCCAATTTTTTTTTTTTTTACCTCTTCAAAACTCCAACATTGATTTTTTGTTCCTTTTTTTACCTCTTCAAAACTCCACAATTTTTTTTATATATTTTTTTTACCTCTTCAAAACTCCAACTTTTTTTTTTTTTTTTTACCTCTTCAAAACTCTACAATTTTTTTTTTTTTTTTTTTTTACCTCTTCAAAACTCCAACTTTTTTTTTTTTTACCTCTTCAAAACTCCAACTTTTTTTTTTTTTTTTTTACCTCTTCAAAACTCCAAAATTTTTTTTTTTTTTTTTTTACCTCTTCAAAACTCCAACATTTTATTTTTTTTTACCTCTTCAAAACTCCAACATTGATTTTTTGTTCCTTTTTTTACCTCTTCAAAACTCCACAATTTTTTTTTTTTTTTTTTTTTACCTCTTCAAAACTCCAACTTTTTTTTTTTTTACCTCTTCAAAACTCCAACTTTTTTTTTTTTTTTTTACCTCTTCAAAACTCCACAATTTTTTTTACCTCTTCAAAACTCCAACTTTTTTTTTTTTTTTTTTACCTCTTCAAAACTCCAACATTGATTTTTTGTTCCTTTTTTTACCTCTTCAAAACTCCACAATTTTTTTTTTTTTTTTGTTTTACCTCTTCAAAACTCCAATTTTTTTTTTTTTTACCTCTTCAAAACTCCAACTTTTTTTTTTTTTTTTTTACCTCTTCAAAACTCCATTTTTTTTTTTTTTACCTCTTCAAAACTCCAACATTGATTTTTTGTTCCTTTTTTTACCTCTTCAAAACTCCACAATTTTTTTTTATTTTTTTTTTTACCTCTTCAAAACTCCAATTTTTTTTTTTTTTTTTTTACCTCTTCAAAACTCCAACTTTTTTTTAATTTTTTTTTACCTCTTCAAAACTCCAACTTTTTTTTTTTTTTTTTTACCTCTTCAAAACTCCAATTTTTTTTTTTTTTTTTTTTTTACCTCTTCAAAACTCCAATTCTTTTTTCTTTTTACCTCTTCAAAACTCCTAAATTTTTATTTTATTTTTTTACCTCTTCAAAACTCCAACATTTTTTTTTTTTTTACCTCTTCAAAACTCCAATTCTTTTTTCTTTTTACCTCTTCAAAACTCCAACTTTTTTTTTTTTTTTTTTACCTCTTCAAAACTCCAAATTTTTTTTTTTTTTTTTTTTTACCTCTTCAAAACTCCAATTCTTTTTTCTTTTTACCTCTTCAAAACTCCTAAATTTTTATTTTATTTTTTTACCTCTTCAAAACTCCAACTTTTTTTTTTTTTTTTTTACCTCTTCAAAACTCCACAATTTTTTTTATTTTTTTTTTTTACCTCTTCAAAACTCCAACTTTTTTTTTTTTTTTTACCTCTTCAAAACTCCACAATTTTTTTTATTTTTTTTTTTTACCTCTTCAAAACTCCAACATTTTTTTTTTTTTTTTTTACCTCTTCAAAACTCCAACATTGATTTTTGTTCCTTTTTTTACCTCTTCAAAACTCCACAATTTTTTTTTTTTTTTTTTTTTACCTCTTCAAAACTCCATTTTTTTTTTTTTTTACCTCTTCAAAACTCCAACATTGATTTTTTGTTCCTTTTTTTACCTCTTCAAAACTCCACAATTTTTTTTTTTTTTTTTTTTTTACCTCTTCAAAACTCCAATTTTTTTTTTTTTTTTTACCTCTTCAAAACTCCAACTTTTTTTTAATTTTTTTTTACCTCTTCAAAACTCCAACTTTTTTTTTTTTTTTTTTACCTCTTCAAAACTCCACAATTTTTTTTATTTTTTTTTTTTACCTCTTCAAAACTCCAACATTTTTTTTTTTTTTACCTCTTCAAAACTCCAACATTGATTTTTTGTTCCTTTTTTTACCTCTTCAAAACTCCACAATTTTTTTTTTTTTTTTTTTTTACCTCTTCAAAACTCAAATTTTTTTTTTTTTTTTTCCTCTTCAAAACTCCAAATTTTTTTTTTTTTTTTTTTTACCTCTTCAAAACTCCAATTTTTTTTTTATTTCTTTTTACCTCTTCAAAACTCCTAAATTTTTATTTTATTTTTTTACCTCTTCAAAACTCCAACATTTTTTTTTTTTTTACCTCTTCAAAACTCCAACATTGATTTTTTGTTCCTTTTTTTACCTCTTCAAAACTCCACAATTTTTTTTATATATTTTTTTTACCTCTTCAAAACTCCAACTTTTTTTTTTTTTTTACCTCTTCAAAACTCTACAATTTTTTTTTTTTTTTTTTTTACCTCTTCAAAACTCCAAAATTTTTTTTTTTTTTTTTTTTACCTCTTCAAAACTCCAACATTTTATTTTTTTTTACCTCTTCAAAACTCCAACATTGATTTTTTGTTCCTTTTTTTACCTCTTCAAAACTCCACAATTTTTTTTTTTTTTTTTTTTTACCTCTTCAAAACTCCAACTTTTTTTTTTTTTTTTACCTCTTCAAAACTCTACAATTTTTTTTTTTTTTTTTTTTTACCTCTTCAAAACTCCAACTTTTTTTTTTTTTACCTCTTCAAAACTCCAACTTTTTTTTTTTTTTTTTACCTCTTCAAAACTCCACAATTTTTTTTATTTTTTTTTTTTACCTCTTCAAAACTCCAACTTTTTTTTTTTTTTTTTACCTCTTCAAAACTCCAACATTGATTTTTTGTTCCTTTTTTTACCTCTTCAAAACTCCACAATTTTTTTTTTTTTTTTGTTTTACCTCTTCAAAACTCCAATTTTTTTTTTTTTACCTCTTCAAAACTCCAACTTTTTTTTTTTTTTTTTTTTACCTCTTCAAAACTCCATTTTTTTTTTTTTTACCTCTTCAAAACTCCAACATTGATTTTTTGTTCCTTTTTTTACCTCTTCAAAACTCCACAATTTTTTTTAATTTTTTTTTTTACCTCTTCAAAACTCCAATTTTTTTTTTTTTTTTTTTACCTCTTCAAAACTCCAACTTTTTTTTAATTTTTTTTTACCTCTTCAAAACTCCAACTTTTTTTTTTTTTTTTTTACCTCTTCAAAACTCCAATTCTTTTTTCTTTTTACCTCTTCAAAACTCCTAAATTTTTATTTTATTTTTTTACCTCTTCAAAACTCCAACATTTTTTTTTTTTTACCTCTTCAAAACTCCAACATTGATTTTTTGTTCCTTTTTTTACCTCTTCAAAACTCCACAATTTTTTTTATATATTTTTTTTACCTCTTCAAAACTCCAACTTTTTTTTTTTTTTTTACCTCTTCAAAACTCTACAATTTTTTTTTATTTTTTTTTTACCTCTTCAAAACTCCAACTTTTTTTTTTTTTACCTCTTCAAAACTCCAAAATTTTTTTTTTTTTTTTTTTACCTCTTCAAAACTCCAACATTTTATTTTTTTTTACCTCTTCAAAACTCCAACATTGATTTTTTGTTCCTTTTTTTACCTCTTCAAAACTCCACAATTTTTTTTTTTTTTTTTTTTACCTCTTCAAAACTCCAACTTTTTTTTTTTTTTTACCTCTTCAAAACTCTACAATTTTTTTTTTTTTTTTTTTTTACCTCTTCAAAACTCCAACTTTTTTTTTTTTTACCTCTTCAAAACTCCAACTTTTTTTTTTTTTTTTTACCTCTTCAAAACTCCACAATTTTTTTTACCTCTTCAAAACTCCAACTTTTTTTTTTTTTTTTTACCTCTTCAAAACTCCAACATTGATTTTTTGTTCCTTTTTTTACCTCTTCAAAACTCCACAATTTTTTTTTTTTTTTTGTTTTACCTCTTCAAAACTCCAATTTTTTTTTTTTTTACCTCTTCAAAACTCCAACTTTTTTTTTTTTTTTTTTTACCTCTTCAAAACTCCATTTTTTTTTTTTTTACCTCTTCAAAACTCCAACATTGATTTTTTGTTCCTTTTTTTACCTCTTCAAAACTCCACAATTTTTTTTTATTTTTTTTTTTACCTCTTCAAAACTCCAATTTTTTTTTTTTTTTTTTTACCTCTTCAAAACTCCAACTTTTTTTTAATTTTTTTTTACCTCTTCAAAACTCCAACTTTTTTTTTTTTTTTTTACCTCTTCAAAACTCCAAATTTTTTTTTTTTTTTTTTTTTACCTCTTCAAAACTCCAATTCTTTTTTCTTTTTACCTCTTCAAAACTCCTAAATTTTTATTTTATTTTTTTACCTCTTCAAAACTCCATTTTTTTTTTTTTACCTCTTCAAAACTCCAACTTTTTTTTTTTTTTACCTCTTCAAAACTCCAACTTTTTTTTTTTTTTTTTTACCTCTTCAAAACTCCAAAATTTTTTTTTTTTTTTTTTTTACCTCTTCAAAACTCCAACATTTTATTTTTTTTGACCTCTTCAAAACTCCAACATTGATTTTTTGTTCCTTTTTTTACCTCTTCAAAACTCCACAATTTTTTTTTTTTTTTTTTTTTACCTCTTCAAAACTCCACAATTTTTTTTTTTTTTTTTTTTTTACCTCTTCAAAACTCCAATTTTTTTTTTTTTTTTTTACCTCTTCAAAACTCCAACTTTTTTTTAATTTTTTTTTACCTCTTCAAAACTCCAACTTTTTTTTTTTTTTTTTTACCTCTTCAAAACTCCACAATTTTTTATTTTTATTTTTTTACCTCTTCAAAACTCCAATTTTTTTTTTTTTTTACCTCTTCAAAACTCCAACTTTTTTTTTTTTTTTTTTTACCTCTTCAAAACTCCATTTTTTTTTTTTTATACCTCTTCAAAACTCCTTTTTTTTTTTTACCTCTTCAAATCTCCACAATTTTTTTTTTTTTTTTTTTTACCTCTTCAAAATCCAATTTTTTTTTTTTTTTTTTACCTCTTCAAAACTCCACAATTTTTTTTTTTTTTTTTTACCTCTTCAAAACTCCAACATTGATTTTTTGTTCCTTTTTTTACCTCTTCAAAACTCCACATTTTTTTTTTTTTTTTTTTTTTTACCTCTTCAAAACTCCATTTTTTTTTTTTTTTACCTCTTCAAAACTCCATTTTTTTTTTGTTTTACCTCTTCAAAACTCCAATTTTTTTTTTTTTTTTACCTCTTCAAAACTCCAACTTTTTTTTTTTTTTTTTTACCTCTTCAAAACTCCATTTTTTTTTTTTTTACCTCTTCAAAACTCCAACATTGATTTTTTTGTTCCTTTTTTTACCTCTTCAAAACTCCACAATTTTTTTTTTTTTTTTTTTTTTACCTCTTCAAAACTCCAACTTTTTTTTAATTTTTTTTTACCTCTTCAAAACTCCTATATATATATATTTTTTTACCTCTTCAAAACTCCACAATTTTTTATTTTTTTTTTTACCTCTTCAAAACTCCAACATTTTTTTTTTTTTTTACCTCTTCAAAACTCCAACATTTTTTTTTTTTTTTACCTCTTCAAAACTCAATTTTTTTTTTTTACCTCTTCAAAACTCCAATTTTTTTTTTTTACCTCTTCAAAACTCCACAATTTTTTTTTTTTTTTTTTTTTACCTCTTCAAAACTCCAACTTTTTTTTTTTTTTTTTACCTCTACAAAACTCCAACATTGATTTTTTGTTCCTTTTTTTACCTCTTCAAAACTCCACAATTTTTTTTTTTTTTTTGTTTTACCTCTTCAAAACTCCAATTTTTTTTTTTTTTACCTCTTCAAAACTCCAACTTTTTTTTTTTTTTTTTTTACCTCTTCAAAACTCCATTTTTTTTTTTTTTACCTCTTCAAAACTCCAACATTGATTTTTTGTTCCTTTTTTTACCTCTTCAAAACTCCACAATTTTTTTTAATTTTTTTTTTTACCTCTTCAAAACTCCAATTTTTTTTTTTTTTTTTTTACCTCTTCAAAACTCCAACTTTTTTTTAATTTTTTTTTACCTCTTCAAAACTCCAACTTTTTTTTTTTTTTTTTTACCTCTTCAAAACTCCAAATTTTTTTTTTTTTTTTTTTACCTCTTCAAAACTCCAATTCTTTTTTCTTTTTACCTCTTCAAAACTCCTAAATTTTTATTTTATTTTTTTACCTCTTCAAAACTCCAACATTTTTTTTTTTTTTACCTCTTCAAAACTCCAACATTGATTTTTTGTTCCTTTTTTTACCTCTTCAAAACTCCACAATTTTTTTTATATATTTTTTTTACCTCTTCAAAACTCCAACTTTTTTTTTTTTTTTTACCTCTTCAAAACTCTACAATTTTTTTTTATTTTTTTTTTACCTCTTCAAAACTCCAACTTTTTTTTTTTTTACCTCTTCAAAACTCCAACTTTTTTTTTTTTTTTTTTACCTCTTCAAAACTCCAAAATTTTTTTTTTTTTTTTTTTTACCTCTTCAAAACTCCAACATTTTATTTTTTTTTACCTCTTCAAAACTCCAACATTGATTTTTTGTTCCTTTTTTTACCTCTTCAAAACTCCACAATTTTTTTTTTTTTTTTTTTTTACCTCTTCAAAACTCCAACTTTTTTTTTTTTTTTACCTCTTCAAAACTCTACAATTTTTTTTTTTTTTTTTTTTTACCTCTTCAAAACTACAACTTTTTTTTTTTTTTTTTACCTCTTCAAAACTCCACAATTTTTTTTACCTCTTCAAAACTCCAACTTTTTTTTTTTTTTTTTACCTCTTCAAAACTCCAACATTGATTTTTTGTTCCTTTTTTTACCTCTTCAAAACTCCACAATTTTTTTTATATATTTTTTTTACCTCTTCAAAACTCCAACTTTTTTTTTTTTTTTTACCTCTTCAAAACTCTACAATTTTTTTTTTTTTTTTTTTTACCTCTTCAAAACTCCAACTTTTTTTTTTTTTTACCTCTTCAAAACTCCAACTTTTTTTTTTTTTTTTTACCTCTTCAAAACTCCAAAATTTTTTTTTTTTTTTTTTTTACCTCTTCAAAACTCCAACATTTTATTTTTTTTGACCTCTTCAAAACTCCAACATTGATTTTTTGTTCCTTTTTTTACCTCTTCAAAACTCCACAATTTTTTTTTTTTTTTTTTTTTACCTCTTCAAAACTCCACAATTTTTTTTTTTTTTTACCTCTTCAAAACTCCAATTTTTTTTTTTTTTTTTTACCTCTTCAAAACTCCAACTTTTTTTTAATTTTTTTTTACCTCTTCAAAACTCCAACTTTTTTTTTTTTTTTTTTACCTCTTCAAAACTCCACAATTTTTTATTTTTATTTTTTTACCTCTTCAAAACTCCAATTTTTTTTTTTTTTTACCTCTTCAAAACTCCAACTTTTTTTTTTTTTTTTTTTACCTCTTCAAAACTCCATTTTTTTTTTTTTATACCTCTTCAAAACTCAATTTTTTTTTTACCTCTTCAAATCTCCACAATTTTTTTTTTTTTTTTTTTTACCTCTTCAAAATCCAATTTTTTTTTTTTTTTTTTACCTCTTCAAAACTCCACAATTTTTTTTTTTTTTTTTTTTACCTCTTCAAAACTCCAACATTGATTTTTTGTTCCTTTTTTTACCTCTTCAAAACTCCACATTTTTTTTTTTTTTTTTTTTTTACCTCTTCAAAACTCCATTTTTTTTTTTTTTTACCTCTTCAAAACTCCATTTTTTTTTTGTTTTACCTCTTCAAAACTCCAATTTTTTTTTTTTTTTTACCTCTTCAAAACTCCAACTTTTTTTTTTTTTTTTTTACCTCTTCAAAACTCCATTTTTTTTTTTTTTACCTCTTCAAAACTCCAACATTGATTTTTTTGTTCCTTTTTTTACCTCTTCAAAACTCCACAATTTTTTTTTTTTTTTTTTTTTTACCTCTTCAAAACTCCAACTTTTTTTTAATTTTTTTTTACCTCTTCAAAACTCCTATATATATATATTTTTTTACCTCTTCAAAACTCCACAATTTTTTATTTTTTTTTTTACCTCTTCAAAACTCCAACATTTTTTTTTTTTTTTACCTCTTCAAAACTCCAACATTTTTTTTTTTTTTTACCTCTTCAAAACTCAATTTTTTTTTTTTACCTCTTCAAAACTCCAATTTTTTTTTTTTACCTCTTCAAAACTCCACAATTTTTTTTTTTTTTTTTTTTTTTACCTCTTCAAAACTCCAATTTTTTTTTTTTTTTACCTCTTCAAAACTCCATTTTTTTTTTTTTTTACCTCTTCAAAACTCCATTTTTTTTTTTTACCTCTTCAAAACTCCAACATTGATTTTTTGTTCCTTTTTTTACCTCTTCAAAACTCCACAATATTTTTTTTTTTTTTTTTTACCCCTTCAAAACTCCAATTTTTTTTTTTTTTACCTCTTCAAAACTCCATTTTTTTTTTTTTTTTACCTCTTCAAAACTCCAACATTGATTTTTGTTCCTTTTTTTACCTCTTCAAAACTCCACAATTTTTTTTTTTTTTTTTTTTTTACCTCTTCAAAACTCCAATTTTTTTTTTTTTTACCTCTTCAAAACTCCAATTTTTTTTTTTTTTTTTACCTCTTCAAAACTCCAACATTGATTTTTTTTTTTTTTTTTTTACCTCTTCAAAACTCCATTTTTTTTTTGTTTTACCTCTTCAAAACTCCAAATTTTTTTTTTTTTTTACCTCTTCAAAACTCCACAATTTTTTTTTTTTTTTTTTTACCTATTCAAAACTCAATTTTTTTTTTTTACCTCTTCAAAACTCCAATTTTTTTTTTTTTTACCTTTTCAAAACTCCAACTTTTTTTTATTTTTTTTTACCTCTTCAAAACTCCAACAATTTTTTTTTTTTACCTCTTCAAAACTCCAACATTGATTTTTTGTTCCTTTTTTTACCTCTTCAAAACTCCACAATATTTTTTTTTTTTTTTTTTACCCCTTCAAAACTCCATTTTTTTTTTTTTTACCTCTTCAAAACTCCATTTTTTTTTTTTTTTACCTCTTCAAAACTCCAACATTGATTTTTTGTTCCTTTTTTTACCTCTTCAAAACTCCAACATTGATTTTTTGTTCCTTTTTTTACATCTTCAAAACTCCAATTTTTTTTTTTTTACCTCTTCAAAACTCCACAATTTTTATTTTTTTTTTTTTTTTACCTCTTCAAAACTCCAATTTTTTTTTTTTACCTCTTCAAAACTCCACAATTTTTTTTTTTTTTTTTTACCTCTTCAAAACTCCAATTTTTTTTTTTTTTTACCTCTTCAAAACTCCAACATTGACTTTTTTTTTTTTTTTTTACCTCTTCAAAACTCCATTTTTTTTTGTTTTACCTCTTCAAAACTCCAAAATTTTTTTTTTTTTACCTCTTCAAAACTCCACAATTTTTTTTTTTTTTTTTTTTTTACCTCTTCAAAACTCCAACATTTTTTTTTTTTTTACCTCTTCAAAACTCCACAATTTTTTTTTTATTTTTTTTTTACCTCTTCAAAACTCCACAATTTTTTTTTTTATTTTTTTTACCTCTTCAAAACTCCAATTTTTTTTTTTTACCTCTTCAAAACTCCACAATTTTTTTTTTTTTTTTTTTTACCCCTTCAAAACTCCATTTTTTTTTTTTTTTACCTCTTCAAAACTCCATTTTTTTTTTTTTTTACCTCTTCAAAACTCCAACATTGATTTTTTGTTCCTTTTTTTACCTCTTCAAAACTCCACAATTTTTTTTTTTTTTTTTTTTTACCTCTTCAAAACTCCAACATTTTTTTTTTTTTTACCTCTTCAAAACTCCAACATTGATTTTTTGTTCCTTTTTTTACCTCTTCAAAACTCCACAATATTTTTTTTTTTTTTTTTTTACCCCTTCAAAACTCCATTTTTTTTTTTTTTACCTCTTCAAAACTCCATTTTTTTTTTTTTTTACCTCTTCAAAACTCCAACATTGATTTTTTGTTCCTTTTTTTACCTCTTCAAAACTCCAACATTGATTTTTTGTTCCTTTTTTTACATCTTCAAAACTCCAATTTTTTTTTTTTACCTTTTCAAAACTCCACAATTTTTTTTTTTTTTTTTTTTTACCTCTTCAAAACTCCAATTTTTTTTTTTTACCTCTTCAAAACTCCACAATTTTTTTTTTTTTTTTTTACCTCTTCAAAACTCCAATTTTTTTTTTTTTTTACCTCTTCAAAACTCCAACATTGACTTTTTTTTTTTTTTTTTACCTCTTCAAAACTCCATTTTTTTTTTGTTTTACCTCTTCAAAACTCCAAAATTTTTTTTTTTTTTACCTCTTCAAAACTCCACAATTTTTTTTTTTTTTTTTTTTTACCTCTTCAAAACTCCAACATTTTTTTTTTTTTACCTCTTCAAAACTCCACAATTTTTTTTTTATTTTTTTTTTACCTCTTCAAAACTCCACAATTTTTTTTTTTTTTTTTTTTACCTCTTCAAAACTCCAATTTTTTTTTTTTACCTCTTCAAAACTCCACAATTTTTTTTTTTTTTTTTTTTACCCCTTCAAAACTCCATTTTTTTTTTTTTTTACCTCTTCAAAACTCCATTTTTTTTTTTTTTTACCTCTTCAAAACTCCAACATTGATTTTTTGTTCCTTTTTTTACCTCTTCAAAACTCCACAATTTTTTTTTTTTTTTTTTTTTTACCTCTTCAAAACTCCAACATTTTTTTTTTTTTTACCTCTTCAAAACTCCAACATTGATTTTTTGTTCCTTTTTTTACCTCTTCAAAACTCCACAATATTTTTTTTTATTTTTTTTTACCCCTTCAAAACTCCAATTTTTTTTTTTTTACCTCTTCAAAACTCCATTTTTTTTTTTTTTTTACCTCTTCAAAACTCCAACGTTGATTTTTTGTTCCTTTTTTTACCTCTTCAAAACTCCAACATTGATTTTTTTTTTTTTTTTTACCTCTTCAAAACTCCACAATTTTTTTTTTTTTTTTTTTTTACCTCTTCAAAACTCCAACATTTTTTTTTTTTTTACCTCTTCAAAACTCCAACATTGATTTTTTGTTCCTTTTTTTACCTCTTCAAAACTCCACAATTTTTTTTTTTTTTTTTTTTTACCTCTTCAAAACTCCAATTTTTTTTTTTTTACCTCTTCAAAACTCCACAATTTTTTTTTTTTTTTTTTTTACCTCTTCAAAACTCCAATTTTTTTTTTTACCTCTTCAAAACTCCACAATTTTTTTTTTTTTTTTTTTTTTACCTCTTCAAAACTCCAATTTTTTTTTTTTTTACCTCTTCAAAACTCCAACATTGATTTTTTGTTCCTTTTTTTACCTCTTCAAAACTCCAATTTTTTTTATTTTTTTTTACCTCTTCAAAACTCCAACTTTTTTTTTTCTTTTTTTTTACCTCTTCAAAACTCCTAAGTTTTTCTTTTTTTTTTTACCTCTTCAAAACTCCACAATTTTTTTTTTTTTTTTTTTACCTCTTCAAAACTCCAACATTTTTTTTTTTTTTTACCTCTTTAAAACTCAATTTTTTTTTTTTACCTCTTCAAAACTCCACAATTTTTTTTTTTTTTTTTTTTTACCTCTTCAAAACTCCATTTTTTTTTTTTTTTACCTCTTCAAAACTCCAATTTTTTTTTTTTTTACCTCTTCAAAACTCCACAATTTTTTTTAATTTTTTTTTTACCTCTTCAAAACTCCATTTTTTTTTTTTACCTCTTCAAAACTCCAACATTGATTTTTTGTTCCTTTTTTTACCTCTTCAAAACTCCAATTTTTTTTTTTTTTTTTTTACCTCTTCAAAACTCCAACTTTTTTTTTTTTTTTTTTTTACCTCTTCAAAACTCCTAAGTTTTTCTTTTTTTTTTACCTCTTCAAAACTCCACAATTTTTTTTTTTTTTTTTTTACCTCTTCAAAACTCCAACATTTTTTTTTTTTTTTACCTCTTTAAAACTCAATTTTTTTTTTTTACCTCTTCAAAACTCCAATTTTTTTTTTTTTTACCTCTTCAAAACTCCAACTTTTTATTTTTTTTTACCTCTTCAAAACTCCAACATTGATTTTTTGTTCCTTTTTTTACCTCTTCAAAACTCCACAATTTTTTTTTTTTTTTTTTTACCTCTTCAAAACTCCACAATTTTTTTTTTTTTTTTTTTTTACCTCTTCAAAACTCCATTTTTTTTTTTTACCTCTTCAAAACTCCATTTTTTTTTTTTACCTCTTCAAAACTCCAATTTTTTTTTTTTTTACCTCTTCAAAACTCCACAATTTTTTTTTTTTTTTTTTTTTACCTCTTCAAAACTCCATTTTTTTTTTTTACCTCTTCAAAACTCCAACATTGATTTTTTGTTCCTTGTTTTACCTCTTCAAAACTCCAATTTTTTTTTTTTTTTTTTACCTCTTCAAAACTCCAACTTTTTTTTTTTTTTTTTTTTACCTCTTCAAAACTCCATTTTTTTTTTTTTTTACCTCTTCAAAACTCCACAATTTTTTTTTTTTTTTTTACCTCTTCAAAACTCAATTTTTTTTATTTTTTTTTTACCTCTTCAAAACTCCAACTTTTTTTTTTTTTTTTTTACCTCTTCAAAACTCCATTTTTTTTTTTTTTACCTCTTCAAAACTCCAACATTGATTTTTTGTTCCTTTTTTTACCTCTTCAAAACTCCACAATTTTTTTTTTTTTTTACCTCTTCAAAACACCAACTTTTTTTTTCTTTTTTTTTACCTCTTCAAAACTCCTAAATTTTTCATTTTTTTTTTACCTCTTCAAAACTCCACAATTTTTTTTTTTTTTCACCTCTTCAAAACTCCAACATTTTTTTTTTTTTTTACCTCTTCAAAACTCCAACTTTTTTTTTTTTTTTACCTCTTCAAAACTCCAACATTTTTTTTTTTTTTACCTCTTCAAAACTCCAACATTGATTTTTTGTTCCTTTTTTTACCTCTTCAAAACTCAATTTTTTTTTTTTACCTCTTCAAAACTCCAATTTTTTTTTTTTTTACCTCTTCAAAACTCCATTTTTTTTTTTTTACCTCTTCAAAACTCCAACATTGATTTTTTGTTCCTTTTTTTACCTCTTCAAAACTCCAATTTTTTTTTTTTTTTTTTTACCTCTTCAAAACTCCAACTTTTTTTTTTTATTTTTTTTTACCTCTTCAAAACTCCTAAGTTTTTCTTTTTTTTTTTACCTCTTCAAAACTCCACAATTTTTTTTTATTTTTTTTTACCTCTTCAAAACTCCAACATTGATTTTTTGTTCCTTTTTTTACCTCTTCAAAACTCCAATTTTTTTTTTTTTTTTTTTTACCTCTTCAAAACACCAACTTTTTTTTTCTTTTTTTTTACCTCTTCAAAACTCCAACATTGATTTTTTGTTCCTTTTTTTACCTCTTCAAAACTCCACAATTTTTTTTTTTTTTTTTTTACCTCTTCAAAACTCCAATTTTTTTTTTTTTTACCTCTTCAAAACTCCACAATTTTTTTT
>NW_028258814.1:0-31134 GCF_982586985.1 Callionymus lyra
TCCAAAACCCCACAATTTTTTTTTTTTTTTTTTTACCTATTCAAAACTCCAACATTGATTTTTTGTTCCTTTTTTTACCTCTTCAAAACTCCAACTTTTTTTTTTTTTTTTACCTCTTCAAAACTCCAAAATTTTTTTATTTTTTTTTACCTCTTCAAAACTCCAAAATTTTTTTTTTTTTTTTTTACCTCTTCAAAACTCCTAAATTTTTTTATTTTTTTTTCCTCTTCAAAACTCCAACTTTTTTTTTTTTTTACCTCTTCAAAACTCCAACTTTTTTTTTTTTTTACCTCTTCAAAACTCCAACATTGATTTTTTGTTCCATTTTTTTCCTCTTCAAAACTCCACAATTTTTTTTATTTATTTTTTTTACCTCTTCAAAACTCCAACTTTTTTTTTTTTTTTTTTACCTCTTCAAAACTCCTAATTTTTTTTTTATTTTTTTTACCTCTTCAAAACTCCTAAATTTTTTTTTTTTTTTTTACCTCTTCAAAACTCCACAATTTTTTTTTTTTTTTTTACCTATTCAAAACTCCTAAATTTATTTATTTATTTTTTACCTCTTCAAAACTCCAACATTGATTTTTTGTTCCTTTTTTTAGCTCTTCAAAACTCAATTTTTTTTTATTTTTTTTTTACCTCTTCAAAACTCAATTTTTTTTTTTTTACCTCTTCAAAACTCCAACATTGATTTTTTGTTTCTTTTTTTACCTCTTCAAAACTCCAAATATTTTTTTAAATTTTTTTTTACCTCTTCAAAACTCAATTTTTTTTTTTTACCTCTTCAAAACTCCACAATTTTTTTTTTTTTTTTAGCTCTTCAAAACTCAATTTTTTTTTTTTTTTTTACCTCTTCAAAACTCCAATTTTTTTAATTTTTTTTTTACCTATTCAAAACTCCTAAATTTTTTTTTTTTTTTTTACCTCTTCAAAACTCCAACATTGATTTTTTGTTGCTTTTTTTACCTCTTCAAAACTCCAAAATTTTTTTTTTTTTTTACCTCTTCAAAACTCAATTTTTTTTTTTTACCTCTTCAAAACTCCAACATTGATTTTTTGTTCCTTTTTTTACCTCTTCAAAACTCCAACTTTTTTTTTTTTTTACCTCTTCAAAACTCAATTTTTTTTTTTTTTTTTTTACCTCTTCAAAACTCCACACATTTTTTTATTTATTTTTTTTACCTCTTCAAAACTCCACAATTTTTTTTTTTTTTACCTCTTCAAAACTCCTAAATTTTTTTTATTTTTTTTTTACCTCTTCAAAACTCCTAAATTTTTTTTATTTTTTTTTCCTCTTCAAAACTCCAACTTTTTTTTTTTTTTACCTCTTCAAAACTCCAACACTGATTTTTTGTTCCTTTTTTTTCCTCTTCAAAACTCCACAATTTTTTTTATTTATTTTTTTTTACCTCTTCAAAACTCCAACTTTTTTTTTTTTTTTTTTTACCTCTTCAAAACTCCTAAATTTTTTTTTTTTTTTTTTACCTCTTCAAAACTCCACAATTTTTTTTTTTTACCTATTCAAAACTCCTAAATTTATTTATTTATTTTTTACCTCTTCAAAACTCCAACATTGATTTTTTGTTCCTTTTTTTAGCTCTTCAAAACTCAATTTTTTTTTTTTTTTTTTTTACCTCTTCAAAACTCAATTTTTTTTTTTTACCTCTTCAAAACTCCAACATTGATTTTTTGTTCCTTTTTTTACCTCTTCAAAACTCCAAATTTTTTTTTAAATTTTTTTTTACCTCTTCAAAACTCAATTTTTTTTTTTTTTTTACCTCTTCAAAACTCCAATTTTTTTTTTTTTTTACCTATTCAAAACTCCTAAATTTTTTTTTTTTTTTTTTTACCTCTTCAAAACTCCAACATTGATTTTTTGTTCCTTTTTTTACCTCTTCAAAACTCCAAATTTTTTTTTAAATTTTTTTTTACCTCTTCAAAACTCAATTTTTTTTTTTACCTCTTCAAAACTCCACAATTTTTTTTTTTTTTTTAGCTCTTCAAAACTCAATTTTTTTTATTTTTTTTACCTCTTCAAAACTCCAATTTTTTTTTTTTTACCTCTTCAAAACTCCTAAATTTTTTTTTTTTTTTTACCTCTTCAAAACTCCACATTTTTTTTTTTTTTTTTTTTTACCTCTTCAAAACTCCAACATTGATTTTTTGTTCCTTTTTTTACCTCTTCAAAACTCCAACTTTTTTTTTTTTTTTTACCTCTTCAAAACTCAAATTTTTTTTTTTTTTTACCTCTTCAAAACTCAATTTTTTTTTTTTTTTTTTTTACCTCTTCAAAACTCCACAATTTTTTTTTTTTTTTTACCTATTCAAAACTCCTAAATTTTTTTTTTTTTTTTTTTACCTCTTCAAAACTCCAACATTGATTTTTTGTTCCTTTTTTTACCTCTTCAAAACTCCAACTTTTTTTTTTTTTACCTCTTCAAAACTCAATTTTTTTTTTTTTTTTTACCTCTTCAAAACTCCACACATTTTTTATTTATTTTTTTTACCTCTTCAAAACTCCAACTTTTTTTTTTTTTTTTTTTACCTCTTCAAAACTCCACAAATTTATTTATTTATTTTTTTTACCTCTTCAAAACTCCAACTTTTTTTTTTTTTTTTTTACCTCTTCAAAACTCCAACATTGATTTTTTGTTCCTTTTTTTACCTCTTCAAAACTCCAACTTTTTTTTTTTTACCTCTTCAAAACTCCAACATTCATTTTTTGTTCCTTTTTTTACCTCTTCAAAACTCCAACTTTTTTTTCTTTTTTACCTCTTCAAAACTCCACAATTTTTTTTTTTTTTTTACCTCTTCAAAACTCCTAAATTTTTTTTATTTTTTTTTCCTCTTCAAAACTCCAACTTTTTTTTTTTTTTACCTCTTCAAAACTCCAACTTTTTTTTTTTTTTACCTCTTCAAAACTCCAACATTGATTTTTTGTTCCTTTCTTTTCCTCTTCAAAACTCCACAATTTTTTTTATTTATTTTTTTTACCTCTTCAAAACTCCAACTTTTTTTTTTTTTTTTTTACCTCTTCAAAACTCCTAAATTTTTTTTTTTTTTTTTTTACCTCTTCAAAACTCCAACATTGATTTTTTGTTCCTTTTTTTACCTCTTCAAAACTCCAACTTTTTTTTCTTTTTTACCTCTTCAAAACTCCACAATTTTTTTTTTTTTTTTTTTACCTCTTCAAAACTCCTAAATTTTTTTTATTTTTTTTTCCTCTTCAAAACTCCAACTTTTTTTTTTTTTACCTCTTCAAAACTCCAACTTTTTTTTTTTTTTTTTTACCTCTTCAAAACTCCACAAATTTATTTATTTATTTTTTTTACCTCTTCAAAACTCCAACTTTTTTTTTTTTTTTTTTTACCTCTTCAAAACTCCAACATTGATTTTTTGTTCCTTTTTTTACCTCTTCAAAACTCCAACTTTTTTTTTTTTTTACCTCTTCAAAACTCAATTTTTTTTTTTTTTACCTATTAAAAACTCCTAAATTTTTTTTTTTTTTTTTTTACCTCTTCAAAACTCCAACATTCATATTTTGTTCCTTTTTTTACCTCTTCAAAACTCCAACTTTTTTTTCTTTTTTACCTCTTCAAAACTCCACAATTTTTTTTTTTTTTTTTACCTCTTCAAAACTCCTAAATTTTTTTTTTTTTTTTTTTACCTCTTCAAAACTCCAACATTGATTTTTTGTTCCTTTTTTTACCTCTTCAAAACTCCAACTTTTTTTTCTTTTTTACCTCTTCAAAACTCCACAATTTTTTTTTTTTTTTTTTACCTCTTCAAAACTCCTAAATTTTTTTTATTTTTTTTTCCTCTTCAAAACTCCAACTTTTTTTTTTTTTTACCTTTTCAAAACTCCAACTTTTTTTTTTTTTTTTTTTACCTCTTCAAAACTCCAACATTGATTTTTTGTTTCTTTTTTTACCTCTTCAAAACTCCAACTTTTTTTTTTTTTACCTCTTCAAAACTCCAACTTTTTTTTTTTTTTTTTTACCTCTTCAAAACTCCAAAATTTTTTTATTTTTTTTTACCTCTTCAAAACTCCAAATTTTTTTTTTTTTTTTTTTACCTCTTCAAAACTCCTAAATTTTTTTATTTTTTTTTCCTCTTCAAAACTCCAACTTTTTTTTTTTTTTACCTCTTCAAAACTCCAACTTTTTTTTTTTTTTACCTCTTCAAAACTCCAACATTGATTTTTTGTTCCATTTTTTTACTCTTCAAAACTCCACAATTTTTTTTATTTATTTTTTTTACCTCTTCAAAACTCCAACTTTTTTTTTTTTTTTTTTTACCTCTTCAAAACTCCTAATTTTTTTTTTTTTTTTTTTACCTCTTCAAAACTCCTAAATTTTTTTTTTTTTTTTTTACCTCTTCAAAACTCCACAATTTTTTTTTTTTTTTTTTACCTATTCAAAACTCCTAAATTTATTTATTTATTTTTTACCTCTTCAAAACTCCAACATTGATTTTTTGTTCCTTTTTTTAGCTCTTCAAAACTCAATTTTTTTTTATTTTTTTTTTACCTCTTCAAAACTCAATTTTTTTTTTTTTACCTCTTCAAAACTCCAACATTGATTTTTTGTTTCTTTTTTTACCTCTTCAAAACTCCAAATATTTTTTTAAATTTTTTTTTACCTCTTCAAAACTCAATTTTTTTTTTTTACCTCTTCAAAACTCCACAATTTTTTTTTTTTTTTTAGCTCTTCAAAACTCAATTTTTTTTTTTTTTTTACCTCTTCAAAACTCCAATTTTTTTAATTTTTTTTTTACCTATTCAAAACTCCTAAATTTTTTTTTTTTTTTTTTACCTCTTCAAAACTCCAACATTGATTTTTTGTTGCTTTTTTTACCTCTTCAAAACTCCAAAATTTTTTTTTTTTTTTACCTCTTCAAAACTCAATTTTTTTTTTTTACCTCTTCAAAACTCCAACATTGATTTTTTGTTCCTTTTTTTACCTCTTCAAAACTCCAACTTTTTTCTTTTTTTTACCTCTTCAAAACTCAATTTTTTTTTTTTTTTTTTACCTCTTCAAAACTCCACACATTTTTTTATTTATTTTTTTTACCTCTTCAAAACTCCACAATTTTTTTTTTTTTTACCTCTTCAAAACTCCTAAATTTTTTTTATTTTTTTTTTACCTCTTCAAAACTCCTAAATTTTTTTTATTTTTTTTTCCTCTTCAAAACTCCAACTTTTTTTTTTTTTTACCTCTTCAAAACTCCAACATTGATTTTTTGTTCCTTTTTTTTCCTCTTCAAAACTCCACAATTTTTTTTATTTATTTTTTTTACCTCTTCAAAACTCCAACTTTTTTTTTTTTTTTTTTTTACCTCTTCAAAACTCCTAAATTTTTTTTTTTTTTTTTTACCTCTTCAAAACTCCACAATTTTTTTTTTTTACCTATTCAAAACTCCTAAATTTATTTATTTATTTTTTACCTCTTCAAAACTCCAACATTGATTTTTTGTTCCTTTTTTTAGCTCTTCAAAACTCAATTTTTTTTTTTTTTTTTTTTACCTCTTCAAAACTCAATTTTTTTTTTTTACCTCTTCAAAACTCCAACATTGATTTTTTGTTCCTTTTTTTACCTCTTCAAAACTCCAAATTTTTTTTTAAAATTTTTTTTTACCTCTTCAAAACTCAATTTTTTTTTTTACCTCTTCAAAACTCCACAATTTTTTTTTTTTTTTTAGCTCTTCAAAACTCAATTTTTTTTTTTTTTTTACCTCTTCAAAACTCCAATTTTTTTTTTTTTTTTACCTATTCAAAACTCCTAAATTTTTTTTTTTTTTTTTTTACCTCTTCAAAACTCCAACATTGATTTTTTGTTCTTTTTTTACCTCTTCAAAACTCCACAATTTTTTTTTTTTTTTTAGCTCTTCAAAACTCAATTTTTTTTTTTTTTTTTTACCTCTTCAAAACTCCAATTTTTTTTTTTTTACCTCTTCAAAACTCCTAAATTTTTTTTTTTTTTTTACCTCTTCAAAACTCCACATTTTTTTTTTTTTTTTTTTTACCTCTTCAAAACTCCAACATTGATTTTTTGTTCCTTTTTTTACCTCTTCAAAACTCCAACTTTTTTTTTTTTTTTTACCTCTTCAAAACTCCTAACTTTTTTTTTTTTTTTTACCTCTTCAAAACTCCACAATTTTTTTTTTTTTTTTTTACCTCTTCAAAACTCCAACATTGATTTTTTGTTCCTTTTTTTACCTCTTCAAAACTCCAACTTTTTTTTTTTTTTTTACCTCTTCAAAACTCAATTTTTTTTATTTTTTTTTACCTCTTCAAAACTCCTAAATTTTTTTTTTTTTTTTTTACCTCTTCAAAACTCCACAATTTTTTTTTTTTTTACCTCTTCAAAACTCCACAATTTTTTTTTTTTTTACCTCTTCAAAACTCCACAATTTTTTTTTTTTTTTTTTACCTCTTCAAAACTCCACAATTTTTTTTTTTTTTTACCTATTCAAAACTCCTAAATTTTTTTTTTTTTTTTTTACCTCTTCAAAACTCCAACATTGATTTTTTGTTCCTTTTTTTACCTCTTCAAAACTCAAATTTTTTTTTTTTTTTTACCTCTTCAAAACTCAATTTTTTTTTTTTTTTTTTTTTTACCTCTTCAAAACTCCACAATTTCTTTTTTTTTTTTTACCTATTCAAAACTCCTAAATTTTTTTTTTTTTTTTTTTACCTCTTCAAAACTCCAACATTGATTTTTTGTTCCTTTTTTTACCTCTTCAAAACTCCAACTTTTTTTTTTTTTTACCTCTTCAAAACTCAATTTTTTTTTTTTTTTTTTACCTCTTCAAAACTCCACACATTTTTTTATTTATTTTTTTTACCTCTTCAAAACTCCAACTTTTTTTTTTTTTTTTTTACCTCTTCAAAACTCCACAAATTTATTTATTTATTTTTTTTACCTCTTCAAAACTCCAACTTTTTTTTTTTTTTTTTTTACCTCTTCAAAACTCCAACATTGATTTTTTGTTCCTTTTTTTACCTCTTCAAAACTCCAACTTTTTTTTTTTTTTACCTCTTCAAAACTCAATTTTTTTTTTTTTACCTATTAAAAACTCCTAAATTTTTTTTTTTTTTTTTTTACCTCTTCAAAACTCCAACATTCATTTTTTGTTCCTTTTTTTACCTCTTCAAAACTCAATTTTTTTTTTTTTACCTATTAAAAACTCCTAAATTTTTTTTTTTTTTTTTTTACCTCTTCAAAACTCCAACATTCATTTTTTTTTCTTTTTTACCTCTTCAAAACTCCACAATTTTTTTTTTTTTTTACCTCTTCAAAACTCCTAAATTTTTTTTATTTTTTTTTCCTCTTCAAAACTCCAACTTTTTTTTTTTTTTACCTCTTCAAAACTCCAACTTTTTTTTTTTTTTACCTCTTCAAAACTCCAACATTGATTTTTTGTTCCTTTCTTTTCCTCTTCAAAACTCCACAATTTTTTTTATTTATTTTTTTTACCTCTTCAAAACTCCAACTTTTTTTTTTTTTTTTTTACCTCTTCAAAACTCCTAAATTTTTTTTTTTTTTTTTTTACCTCTTCAAAACTCCAACATTGATTTTTTGTTCCTTTTTTTACCTCTTCAAAACTCCAACTTTTTTTTCTTTTTTACCTCTTCAAAACTCCACAATTTTTTTTTTTTTTTTTTACCTCTTCAAAACTCCTAAATTTTTTTTATTTTTTTTTCCTCTTCAAAACTCCAACTTTTTTTTTTTTTACCTCTTCAAAACTCCAACTTTTTTTTTTTTTTACCTCTTCAAAACTCCAACATTGATTTTTTGTTCCTTTCTTTTCCTCTTCAAAACTCCACAATTTTTTTTATTTATTTTTTTTACCTCTTCAAAACTCCAACTTTTTTTTTTTTTTTTTTTACCTCTTCAAAACTCCTAAATTTTTTTTTTTTTTTTACCTCTTCAAAACTCCACAATTTTTTTTTTTTTTTTTACCTATTCAAAACTCCTAAATTTTTTTTTTTTTTTTTTACCTCTTCAAAACTCCAACATTGATTTTTTGTTTCTTTTTTTACCTCTTCAAAACTCCAACTTTTTTTTTTTTTACCTCTTCAAAACTCCAACTTTTTTTTTTTTTTTTTTACCTCTTCAAAACTCCACAATTATTTTTTTTTTACCTCTTCAAAACTCCTAAATTTTTTTTTTTTTTTACCTCTTCAAAACTCCAACTTTTTTTTTTTTTTTTACCTCTTCAAAACTCAATTTTTTTTTTTTTTTACCTCTTCAAAACTCCACAATTTTTTTTTTTTTACCTCTTCAAAACTCCTAAATTTTTATTTTTTTTTACCTCTTCAAAACTCCACAATTTTTTTTTTTTTTTTTTTTTACCTCTCCAAAACCCCAGAATTTTTTTTTTTTTTTTTTACCTATTCAAAACTCCAACATTGATTTTTTGTTCCTTTTTTTACCTCTTCAAAACTCCAACTTTTTTTTTTTTTTTACCTCTTCAAAACTCCAAAATTTTTTTATTTTTTTTTACCTCTTCAAAACTCCAAAATTTTTTTTTTTTTTTTTACCTCTTCAAAACTCCTAAATTTTTTTATTTTTTTTTCCTCTTCAAAACTCCAACTTTTTTTTTTTTTTACCTCTTCAAAACTCCAACTTTTTTTTTTTTTTACCTCTTCAAAACTCCAACATTGATTTTTTGTTCCATTTTTTTCCTCTTCAAAACTCCACAATTTTTTTTATTTATTTTTTTTACCTCTTCAAAACTCCAACTTTTTTTTTTTTTTTTTTTACCTCTTCAAAACTCCTAATTTTTTTTTTATTTTTTTTACCTCTTCAAAATTCCTAAATTTTTTTTTTTTTTTTTTACCTCTTCAAAACTCCACAATTTTTCTTTTTTTTTTTTACCTATTCAAAACTCCTAAATTTATTTATTTATTTTTTACCTCTTCAAAACTCCAACATTGATTTTTTGTTCCTTTTTTTAGCTCTTTAAAACTCAATTTTTTTTTTTTTTTTTTTTACCTCTTCAAAACTCAATTTTTTTTTTTTTACCTCTTCAAAACTCCAACATTGATTTTTTGTTTCTTTTTTTACCTCTTCAAAACTCCAAATATTTTTTTAAATTTTTTTTTACCTCTTCAAAACTCAATTTTTTTTTTTTACCTCTTCAAAACTCCACAATTTTTTTTTTTTTTTAGCTCTTCAAAACTCAATTTTTTTTTTTTTTTTACCTCTTCAAAACTCCAATTTTTTTAATTTTTTTTTTACCTCTTCAAAACTCCAACATTGATTTTTTGTTGCTTTTTTTACCTCTTCAAAACTCCAAAATTTTTTTTTTTTTTTACCTCTTCAAAACTCAATTTTTTTTTTTTACCTCTTCAAAACTCCACAATTTTTTTTTTTTTTTAGCTCTTCAAAACTCAATTTTTTTTTTTTTTTTTACCTCTTCAAAACTCCTAAATTTTTTTTTTTTTTTTTACCTCTTCAAAACTCCACATTTTTTTTTTTTTTTTTTTTACCTCTTCAAAACTCCAACATTGATTTTTTGTTCCTTTTTTTACCTCTTCAAAACTCCAACTTTTTTTTTTTTTTTTACCTCTTCAAAACTCCTAACTTTTTTTTTTTTTTTTACCTCTTCAAAACTCCACAATTTTTTTTTTTTTTTTTTTACCTCTTCAAAACTCCAACATTGATTTTTTGTTCCTTTTTTTACCTCTTCAAAACTCCAACTTTTTTTTTTTTTTACCTCTTCAAAACTCAATTTTTTTTTTTTTACCTATTAAAAACTCCTAAATTTTTTTTTTTTTTTTTTACCTCTTCAAAACTCCAACATTCATTTTTTGTTCCTTTTTTTACCTCTTCAAAACTCCAACTTTTTTTTCTTTTTTACCTCTTCAAAACTCCACAATTTTTTTTTTTTTTTTTACCTCTTCAAAACTCCTAAATTTTTTTTATTTTTTTTTCCTCTTCAAAACTCCAACTTTTTTTTTTTTTTTTTTTACCTCTTCAAAACTCCTAAATTTTTTTTTTTTTTTACCTCTTCAAAACTCCACAATTTTTTTTTTTTTTTTTACCTATTCAAAACTCCTAAATTTTTTTTTTTTTTTTTACCTCTTCAAAACTCCAACATTGATTTTTTGTTTTTTTTTTTTACCTCTTCAAAACTCCAACTTTTTTTTTTTTTTTTTTACCTCTTCAAAACTCCACAATTTTTTTTTTTTTACCTCTTCAAAACTCCTAAATTTTTTTTTTTTTTTTACCTCTTCAAAACTCCAACTTTTTTTTTTTTTTTTACCTCTTCAAAACTCAATTTTTTTTTTTTTTTACCTCTTCAAAACTCCACAATTTTTTTTTTTTTTACCTCTTCAAAACTCCTAAATTTTTATTTTTTTTTACCTCTTCAAAACTCCACAATTTTTTTTTTTTTTTTTTTTACCTCTCCAAAACCCCACAATTTTTTTTTTTTTTTTTTTACCTATTCAAAACTCCAACATTGATTTTTTGTTCCTTTTTTTACCTCTTCAAAACTCCAACTTTTTTTTTTTTTTTTACCTCTTCAAAACTCCAAAATTTTTTTATTTTTTTTTACCTCTTCAAAACTCCAAAATTTTTTTTTTTTTTTTTTACCTCTTCAAAACTCCTAAATTTTTTTATTTTTTTTTCCTCTTCAAAACTCCAACTTTTTTTTTTTTTTACCTCTTCAAAACTCCAACTTTTTTTTTTTTTTACCTCTTCAAAACTCCAACATTGATTTTTTGTTCCATTTTTTTCCTCTTCAAAACTCCACAATTTTTTTTATTTATTTTTTTTACCTCTTCAAAACTCCAACTTTTTTTTTTTTTTTTTTTACCTCTTCAAAACTCCTAATTTATTTTTTATTTTTTTTACCTCTTCAAAACTCCTAAATTTTTTTTTTTTTTTTTTACCTCTTCAAAACTCCACAATTTTTTATTTTTTTTTTACCTATTCAAAACTCCTAAATTTATTTATTTATTTTTTACCTCTTCAAAACTCCAACATTGATTTTTTGTTCCTTTTTTTAGCTCTTCAAAACTCAATTTTTTTTTATTTTTTTTTTACCTCTTCAAAACTCAATTTTTTTTTTTTTACCTCTTCAAAACTCCAACATTGATTTTTTGTTTCTTTTTTTACCTCTTCAAAACTCCAAATATTTTTTTAAATTTTTTTTTACCTCTTCAAAACTCAATTTTTTTTTTTTACCTCTTCAAAACTCCACAATTTTTTTTTTTTTTTTAGCTCTTCAAAACTCAATTTTTTTTTTTTTTTTACCTCTTCAAAACTCCAATTTTTTTAATTTTTTTTTTACCTATTCAAAACTCCTAAATTTTTTTTTTTTTTTTTTACCTCTTCAAAACTCCAACATTGATTTTTTGTTGCTTTTTTTACCTCTTCAAAACTCCAAAATTTTTTTTTTTTTTTACCTCTTCAAAACTCAATTTTTTTTTTTTACCTCTTCAAAACTCCAACATTGATTTTTTGTTCCTTTTTTTACCTCTTCAAAACTCCAACTTTTTTTTTTTTTTACCTCTTCAAAACTCAATTTTTTTTTTTTTTTTTTACCTCTTCAAAACTCCACACATTTTTTTATTTATTTTTTTTACCTCTTCAAAACTCCACAATTTTTTTTTTTTTACCTCTTCAAAACTCCTAAATTTTTTTTATTTTTTTTTTACCTCTTCAAAACTCCTAAATTTTTTTTATTTTTTTTTCCTCTTCAAAACTCCAACTTTTTTTTTTTTTTACCTCTTCAAAACTCCAACATTGATTTTTTGTTCCTTTTTTTTCCTCTTCAAAACTCCACAATTTTTTTTATTTATTTTTTTTACCTCTTCAAAACTCCAACTTTTTTTTTTTTTTTTTTTACCTCTTCAAAACTCCTAAATTTTTTTTTTTTTTTTTTACCTCTTCAAAACTCCACAATTTTTTTTTTTTACCTATTCAAAACTCCTAAATTTATTTATTTATTTTTTACCTCTTCAAAACTCCAACATTGATTTTTTGTTCCTTTTTTTAGCTCTTCAAAACTCAATTTTTTTTTTTTTTTTTTTTACCTCTTCAAAACTCAATTTTTTTTTTTTACCTCTTCAAAACTCCAACATTGATTTTTTGTTCCTTTTTTTACCTCTTCAAAACTCCAAATTTTTTTTTAAATTTTTTTTTACCTCTTCAAAACTCAATTTTTTTTTTTACCTCTTCAAAACTCCACAATTTTTTTTTTTTTTTAGCTCTTCAAAACTCAATTTTTTTTTTTTTTTTACCTCTTCAAAACTCCAATTTTTTTTTTTTTTTTTACCTATTCAAAACTCCTAAATTTTTTTTTTTTTTTTTTTACCTCTTCAAAACTCCAACATTGATTTTTTGTTCTTTTTTTACCTCTTCAAAACTCCAAAATTTTTTTTTTTTTTACCTCTTCAAAACTCAATTTTTTTTTTTACCTCTTCAAAACTCCACAATTTTTTTTTTTTTTTTAGCTCTTCAAAACTCAATTTTTTTTATTTTTTTTTACCTCTTCAAAACTCCAATTTTTTTTTTTTTACCTCTTCAAAACTCCTAAATTTTTTATTTTTTTTTACCTCTTCAAAACTCCACATTTTTTTTTTTTTTTTTTTTTACCTCTTCAAAACTCCAACATTGATTTTTTGTTCCTTTTTTTACCTCTTCAAAACTCCAACTTTTTTTTTTTTTTTTACCTCTTCAAAACTCCTAACTTTTTTTTTTTTTTTTACCTCTTCAAAACTCCACAATTTTTTTTTTTTTTTTTACCTCTTCAAAACTCCAACATTGATTTTTTGTTCCTTTTTTTACCTCTTCAAAACTCCAACTTTTTTTTTTTTTTTACCTCTTCAAAACTCAATTTTTTTTATTTTTTTTTACCTCTTCAAAACTCCTAAATTTTTTTTTTTTTTTTTTACCTCTTCAAAACTCCACAATTTTTTTTTTTTTTACCTCTTCAAAACTCCAATTTTTTTATTTTTTTTTTTTACCTCTTCAAAACTCCAACTTTATTTTTTTTTTACCTCTTCAAAACTCTTTTTTTTTTTTTTATCTCTTCAAAACTCCAACATTGATTTTTTGTTCCTTTTTTTACCTCTTCAAAACTCCAACTTTTTTTTTTTTTTTTTACCTCTTCAAAACTCCACAATTTTTTTTAATTTTTTTTTTACCTCTTCAAAACTCAATTATTTTTTTTTACCTCTTCAAAACTCAATTATTTTTTTTTCCTCTTCAAAACTCCAACTTTTTTTTTTTTTTACCTCTTCAAAACTCCAACTTTTTTTTTTTTTTACCTCTTCAAAACTCCAACATTGATTTTTTGTTCCATTTTTTTACTCTTCAAAACTCCACAATTTTTTTTATTTATTTTTTTTACCTCTTCAAAACTCCAACTTTTTTTTTTTTTTTTTTTACCTCTTCAAAACTCCTAATTTTTTTTTTTTTTTTTTTACCTCTTCAAAACTCCTAAATTTTTTTTTTTTTTTTTTACCTCTTCAAAACTCCACAATTTTTTTTTTTTTTTTTTACCTATTCAAAACTCCTAAATTTATTTATTTATTTTTTACCTCTTCAAAACTCCAACATTGATTTTTTGTTCCTTTTTTTAGCTCTTCAAAACTCAATTTTTTTTTATTTTTTTTTTACCTCTTCAAAACTCAATTTTTTTTTTTTTACCTCTTCAAAACTCCAACATTGATTTTTTGTTTCTTTTTTTACCTCTTCAAAACTCCAAATATTTTTTTAAATTTTTTTTTACCTCTTCAAAACTCAATTTTTTTTTTTTACCTCTTCAAAACTCCACAATTTTTTTTTTTTTTTTAGCTCTTCAAAACTCAATTTTTTTTTTTTTTTTACCTCTTCAAAACTCCAATTTTTTTAATTTTTTTTTTACCTATTCAAAACTCCTAAATTTTTTTTTTTTTTTTTTACCTCTTCAAAACTCCAACATTGATTTTTTGTTGCTTTTTTTACCTCTTCAAAACTCCAAAATTTTTTTTTTTTTTTACCTCTTCAAAACTCAATTTTTTTTTTTTACCTCTTCAAAACTCCAACATTGATTTTTTGTTCCTTTTTTTACCTCTTCAAAACTCCAACTTTTTTCTTTTTTTTACCTCTTCAAAACTCAATTTTTTTTTTTTTTTTTACCTCTTCAAAACTCCACACATTTTTTTATTTATTTTTTTTACCTCTTCAAAACTCCACAATTTTTTTTTTTTTTACCTCTTCAAAACTCCTAAATTTTTTTTATTTTTTTTTTACCTCTTCAAAACTCCTAAATTTTTTTTATTTTTTTTTCCTCTTCAAAACTCCAACTTTTTTTTTTTTTTACCTCTTCAAAACTCCAACATTGATTTTTTGTTCCTTTTTTTTCCTCTTCAAAACTCCACAATTTTTTTTATTTATTTTTTTTACCTCTTCAAAACTCCAACTTTTTTTTTTTTTTTTTTACCTCTTCAAAACTCCTAAATTTTTTTTTTTTTTTTTTACCTCTTCAAAACTCCACAATTTTTTTTTTTTACCTATTCAAAACTCCTAAATTTATTTATTTATTTTTTACCTCTTCAAAACTCCAACATTGATTTTTTGTTCCTTTTTTTAGCTCTTCAAAACTCAATTTTTTTTTTTTTTTTTTTTACCTCTTCAAAACTCAATTTTTTTTTTTTACCTCTTCAAAACTCCAACATTGATTTTTTGTTCCTTTTTTTACCTCTTCAAAACTCCAAATTTTTTTTTAAATTTTTTTTTACCTCTTCAAAACTCAATTTTTTTTTTTACCTCTTCAAAACTCCACAATTTTTTTTTTTTTTTTAGCTCTTCAAAACTCAATTTTTTTTTTTTTTTTACCTCTTCAAAACTCCAATTTTTTTTTTTTTTTTTACCTATTCAAAACTCCTAAATTTTTTTTTTTTTTTTTTTTACCTCTTCAAAACTCCAACATTGATTTTTTGTTCTTTTTTTACCTCTTCAAAACTCCACAATTTTTTTTTTTTTTTTTAGCTCTTCAAAACTCAATTTTTTTTTTTTTTTTTTACCTCTTCAAAACTCCAATTTTTTTTTTTTACCTCTTCAAAACTCCTAAATTTTTTTTTTTTTTTTACCTCTTCAAAACTCCACATTTTTTTTTTTTTTTTTTTTACCTCTTCAAAACTCCAACATTGATTTTTTGTTCCTTTTTTTACCTCTTCAAAACTCCAACTTTTTTTTTTTTTTTTACCTCTTCAAAACTCCTAACTTTTTTTTTTTTTTTTACCTCTTCAAAACTCCACAATTTTTTTTTTTTTTTTTTACCTCTTCAAAACTCCAACATTGATTTTTTGTTCCTTTTTTTACCTCTTCAAAACTCCAACTTTTTTTTTTTTTTTTACCTCTTCAAAACTCAATTTTTTTTATTTTTTTTTACCTCTTCAAAACTCCTAAATTTTTTTTTTTTTTTTTACCTCTTCAAAACTCCACAATTTTTTTTTTTTTTACCTCTTCAAAACTCCACAATTTTTTTTTTTTTTACCTTTTCAAAACTCCACAATTTTTTTTTTTTTTTTTTTACCTCTTCAAAACTCCACAATTTTTTTTTTTTTTTACCTATTCAAAACTCCTAAATTTTTTTTTTTTTTTTTTTACCTCTTCAAAACTCCAACATTGATTTTTTGTTCCTTTTTTTACCTCTTCAAAACTCCAACTTTTTTTTTTTTTACCTCTTCAAAACTCAAATTTTTTTTTTTTTTTTACCTCTTCAAAACTCAATTTTTTTTTTTTTTTTTTTTACCTCTTCAAAACTCCACAATTTCTTTTTTTTTTTTTACCTATTCAAAACTCCTAAATTTTTTTTTTTTTTTTTTTACCTCTTCAAAACTCCAACATTGATTTTTTGTTCCTTTTTTTACCTCTTCAAAACTCCAACTTTTTTTTTTTTTTACCTCTTCAAAACTCAATTTTTTTTTTTTTTTTTACCTCTTCAAAACTCCACACATTTTTTTATTTATTTTTTTTACCTCTTCAAAACTCCAACTTTTTTTTTTTTTTTTTTACCTCTTCAAAACTCCACAAATTTATTTATTTATTTTTTTTACCTCTTCAAAACTCCAACTTTTTTTTTTTTTTTTTTACCTCTTCAAAACTCCAACATTGATTTTTTGTTCCTTTTTTTACCTCTTCAAAACTCCAACTTTTTTTTTTTTTTACCTCTTCAAAACTCAATTTTTTTTTTTTTACCTATTAAAAACTCCTAAATTTTTTTTTTTTTTTTTTACCTCTTCAAAACTCCAACATTCATTTTTTGTTCCTTTTTTTACCTCTTCAAAACTCCAACTTTTTTTTCTTTTTTACCTCTTCAAAACTCCACAATTTTTTTTTTTTTTTTACCTCTTCAAAACTCCTAAATTTTTTTTATTTTTTTTTCCTCTTCAAAACTCCAACTTTTTTTTTTTTTTACCTCTTCAAAACTCCAACTTTTTTTTTTTTTTACCTCTTCAAAACTCCAACATTGATTTTTTGTTCCTTTCTTTTCCTCTTCAAAACTCCACAATTTTTTTTATTTATTTTTTTTACCTCTTCAAAACTCCAACTTTTTTTTTTTTTTTTTTTACCTCTTCAAAACTCCTAAATTTTTTTTTTTTTTTTTTTACCTCTTCAAAACTCCAACATTGATTTTTTGTTCCTTTTTTTACCTCTTCAAAACTCCAACTTTTTTTTCTTTTTTACCTCTTCAAAACTCCACAATTTTTTTTTTTTTTTTTTACCTCTTCAAAACTCCTAAATTTTTTTTATTTTTTTTTCCTCTTCAAAACTCCAACTTTTTTTTTTTTTACCTCTTCAAAACTCCAACTTTTTTTTTTTTTTACCTCTTCAAAACTCCAACATTGATTTTTTGTTCCTTTCTTTTCCTCTTCAAAACTCCACAATTTTTTTTATTTATTTTTTTTACCTCTTCAAAACTCCAACTTTTTTTTTTTTTTTTTTACCTCTTCAAAACTCCACAATTTTTTTTTTTTTACCTCTTCAAAACTCCTAAATTTTTTTTTTTTTTTACCTCTTCAAAACTCCAACTTTTTTTTTTTTTTTTACCTCTTCAAAACTCAATTTTTTTTTTTTTTTACCTCTTCAAAACTCCACAATTTTTTTTTTTTTACCTCTTCAAAACTCCTAAATTTTTATTTTTTTTTACCTCTTCAAAACTCCACAATTTTTTTTTTTTTTTTTTTTACCTCTCCAAAACCCCACAATTTTTTTTTTTTTTTTTTACCTATTCAAAACTCCAACATTGATTTTTTGTTCCTTTTTTTACCTCTTCAAAACTCCAACTTTTTTTTTTTTTTTACCTCTTCAAAACTCCAAAATTTTTTTATTTTTTTTTACCTCTTCAAAACTCCAAAATTTTTTTTTTTTTTTTTTACCTCTTCAAAACTCCTAAATTTTTTTATTTTTTTTTCCTCTTCAAAACTCCAACTTTTTTTTTTTTTTACCTCTTCAAAACTCCAACTTTTTTTTTTTTTTACCTCTTCAAAACTCCAACATTGATTTTTTGTTCCATTTTTTTCCTCTTCAAAACTCCACAATTTTTTTTATTTATTTTTTTTACCTCTTCAAAACTCCAACTTTTTTTTTTTTTTTTTTTACCTCTTCAAAACTCCTAATTTTTTTTTTATTTTTTTTACCTCTTCAAAATTCCTAAATTTTTTTTTTTTTTTTTTACCTCTTCAAAACTCCACAATTTTTCTTTTTTTTTTTTACCTATTCAAAACTCCTAAATTTATTTATTTATTTTTTACCTCTTCAAAACTCCAACATTGATTTTTTGTTCCTTTTTTTAGCTCTTCAAAACTCAATTTTTTTTTATTTTTTTTTTACCTCTTCAAAACTCAATTTTTTTTTTTTTACCTCTTCAAAACTCCAACATTGATTTTTTGTTTCTTTTTTTACCTCTTCAAAACTCCAAATATTTTTTTAAATTTTTTTTTACCTCTTCAAAACTCAATTTTTTTTTTTTACCTCTTCAAAACTCCACAATTTTTTTTTTTTTTTTAGCTCTTCAAAACTCAATTTTTTTTTTTTTTTTACCTCTTCAAAACTCCAATTTTTTTAATTTTTTTTTTACCTCTTCAAAACTCCAACATTGATTTTTTGTTGCTTTTTTTACCTCTTCAAAACTCCAAAATTTTTTTTTTTTTTTACCTCTTCAAAACTCAATTTTTTTTTTTACCTCTTCAAAACTCCACAATTTTTTTTTTTTTTTAGCTCTTCAAAACTCAATTTTTTTTTTTTTTTTTTACCTCTTCAAAACTCCTAAATTTTTTTTTTTTTTTACCTCTTCAAAACTCCACATTTTTTTTTTTTTTTTTTTTACCTCTTCAAAACTCCAACATTGATTTTTTGTTCCTTTTTTTACCTCTTCAAAACTCCAACTTTTTTTTTTTTTTTTTACCTCTTCAAAACTCCTAACTTTTTTTTTTTTTTTACCTCTTCAAAACTCCACAATTTTTTTTTTTTTTTTTTACCTCTTCAAAACTCCAACATTGATTTTTTGTTCCTTTTTTTACCTCTTCAAAACTCCAACTTTTTTTTTTTTTACCTCTTCAAAACTCAATTTTTTTTTTTTACCTATTAAAAACTCCTAAATTTTTTTTTTTTTTTTTTTACCTCTTCAAAACTCCAACATTCATTTTTTGTTCCTTTTTTTACCTCTTCAAAACTCCAACTTTTTTTTCTTTTTTACCTCTTCAAAACTCCACAATTTTTTTTTTTTTTTTACCTCTTCAAAACTCCTAAATTTTTTTTATTTTTTTTTCCTCTTCAAAACTCCAACTTTTTTTTTTTTTTTTTTTACCTCTTCAAAACTCCTAAATTTTTTTTTTTTTTTTACCTCTTCAAAACTCCACAATTTTTTTTTTTTTTTTTACCTATTCAAAACTCCTAAATTTTTTTTTTTTTTTTTACCTCTTCAAAACTCCAACATTGATTTTTTGTTTCTTTTTTTACCTCTTCAAAACTCCAACTTTTTTTTTTTTTACCTCTTCAAAACTCCAACTTTTTTTTTTTTTTACCTCTTCAAAACTCCAACATTGATTTTTTGTTCCATTTTTTTCCTCTTCAAAACTCCACAATTTTTTTTATTTATTTTTTTTACCTCTTCAAAACTCCAACTTTTTTTTTTTTTTTTTTTACCTCTTCAAAACTCCTAATTTTTTTTTTATTTTTTTTACCTCTTCAAAATTCCTAAATTTTTTTTTTTTTTTTTTACCTCTTCAAAACTCCACAATTTTTCTTTTTTTTTTTTACCTATTCAAAACTCCTAAATTTATTTATTTATTTTTTACCTCTTCAAAACTCCAACATTGATTTTTTGTTCCTTTTTTTAGCTCTTCAAAACTCAATTTTTTTTTTTTTTTTTTTACCTCTTCAAAACTCAATTTTTTTTTTTTTACCTCTTCAAAACTCCAACATTGATTTTTTGTTTCTTTTTTTACCTCTTCAAAACTCCAAATATTTTTTTAAATTTTTTTTACCTCTTCAAAACTCAATTTTTTTTTTTTACCTCTTCAAAACTCCACAATTTTTTTTTTTTTTTTAGCTCTTCAAAACTCAATTTTTTTTTTTTTTTTACCTCTTCAAAACTCCAATTTTTTTAATTTTTTTTTTACCTCTTCAAAACTCCAACATTGATTTTTTGTTGCTTTTTTTACCTCTTCAAAACTCCAAAATTTTTTTTTTTTTTACCTCTTCAAAACTCAATTTTTTTTTTTTACCTCTTCAAAACTCCACAATTTTTTTTTTTTTTTAGCTCTTCAAAACTCAATTTTTTTTTTTTTTTTTTACCTCTTCAAAACTCCTAAATTTTTTTTTTTTTTTTACCTCTTCAAAACTCCACATTTTTTTTTTTTTTTTTTTACCTCTTCAAAACTCCAACATTGATTTTTTGTTCCTTTTTTTACCTCTTCAAAACTCCAACTTTTTTTTTTTTTTTTACCTCTTCAAAACTCCTAACTTTTTTTTTTTTTTTACCTCTTCAAAACTCCACAATTTTTTTTTTTTTTTTTTACCTCTTCAAAACTCCAACATTGATTTTTTGTTCCTTTTTTTACCTCTTCAAAACTCCAACTTTTTTTTTTTTTACCTCTTCAAAACTCAATTTTTTTTTTTTTACCTATTAAAAACTCCTAAATTTTTTTTTTTTTTTTTTACCTCTTCAAAACTCCAACATTCATTTTTTGTTCCTTTTTTTACCTCTTCAAAACTCCAACTTTTTTTTCTTTTTTACCTCTTCAAAACTCCACAATTTTTTTTTTTTTTTTTACCTCTTCAAAACTCCTAAATTTTTTTTATTCTTTTTTCCTCTTCAAAACTCCAACTTTTTTTTTTTTTTTTTTACCTCTTCAAAACTCCTAAATTTTTTTTTTTTTTTACCTCTTCAAAACTCCACAATTTTTTTTTTTTTTTTTACCTATTCAAAACTCCTAAATTTTTTTTTTTTTTTTTACCTCTTCAAAACTCCAACATTGATTTTTTGTTTTTTTTTTTACCTCTTCAAAACTCCAACTTTTTTTTTTTTTTTTTTACCTCTTCAAAACTCCACAATTTTTTTTTTTTTACCTCTTCAAAACTCCTAAATTTTTTTTTTTTTTTTACCTCTTCAAAACTCCAACTTTTTTTTTTTTTTTTACCTCTTCAAAACTCAATTTTTTTTTTTTTTTACCTCTTCAAAACTCCACAATTTTTTTTTTTTTTACCTCTTCAAAACTCCTAAATTTTTATTTTTTTTTACCTCTTCAAAACTCCACAATTTTTTTTTTTTTTTTTTTTTACCTCTCCAAAACCCCACAATTTTTTTTTTTTTTTTTTACCTATTCAAAACTCCAACATTGATTTTTTGTTCCTTTTTTTACCTCTTCAAAACTCCAACTTTTTTTTTTTTTTTTACCTCTTCAAAACTCCAAAATTTTTTTATTTTTTTTTACCTCTTCAAAACTCCAAAATTTTTTTTTTTTTTTTTTTACCTCTTCAAAACTCCTAAATTTTTTTATTTTTTTTTCCTCTTCAAAACTCCAACTTTTTTTTTTTTTTACCTCTTCAAAACTCCAACTTTTTTTTTTTTTTACCTCTTCAAAACTCCAACATTGATTTTTTGTTCCATTTTTTTCCTCTTCAAAACTCCACAATTTTTTTTATTTATTTTTTTTACCTCTTCAAAACTCCAACTTTTTTTTTTTTTTTTTTTACCTCTTCAAAACTCCTAATTTATTTTTTATTTTTTTTACCTCTTCAAAACTCCTAAATTTTTTTTTTTTTTTTTTACCTCTTCAAAACTCCACAATTTTTTATTTTTTTTTTACCTATTCAAAACTCCTAAATTTATTTATTTATTTTTTACCTCTTCAAAACTCCAACATTGATTTTTTGTTCCTTTTTTTAGCTCTTCAAAACTCAATTTTTTTTTATTTTTTTTTGACCTCTTCAAAACTCAATTTTTTTTTTTTTACCTCTTCAAAACTCCAACATTGATTTTTTGTTTCTTTTTTTACCTCTTCAAAACTCCAAATATTTTTTTAAATTTTTTTTTACCTCTTCAAAACTCAATTTTTTTTTTTTACCTCTTCAAAACTCCACAATTTTTTTTTTTTTTTTAGCTCTTCAAAACTCAATTTTTTTTTTTTTTTTACCTCTTCAAAACTCCAATTTTTTTAATTTTTTTTTTACCTATTCAAAACTCCTAAATTTTTTTTTTTTTTTTTTACCTCTTCAAAACTCCAACATTGATTTTTTGTTGCTTTTTTTACCTCTTCAAAACTCCAAAATTTTTTTTTTTTTTTACCTCTTCAAAACTCAATTTTTTTTTTTTACCTCTTCAAAACTCCAACATTGATTTTTTGTTCCTTTTTTTACCTCTTCAAAACTCCAACTTTTTTTTTTTTTTACCTCTTCAAAACTCAATTTTTTTTTTTTTTTTTACCTCTTCAAAACTCCACACATTTTTTTATTTATTTTTTTTACCTCTTCAAAACTCCACAATTTTTTTTTTTTTTACCTCTTCAAAACTCCTAAATTTTTTTTATTTTTTTTTTACCTCTTCAAAACTCCTAAATTTTTTTTATTTTTTTTTCCTCTTCAAAACTCCAACTTTTTTTTTTTTTACCTCTTCAAAACTCCAACATTGATTTTTTGTTCCTTTTTTTTCCTCTTCAAAACTCCACAATTTTTTTTATTTATTTTTTTTACCTCTTCAAAACTCCAACTTTTTTTTTTTTTTTTTTTACCTCTTCAAAACTCCTAAATTTTTTTTTTTTTTTTTTACCTCTTCAAAACTCCACAATTTTTTTTTTTTACCTATTCAAAACTCCTAAATTTATTTATTTATTTTTTACCTCTTCAAAACTCCAACATTGATTTTTTGTTCCTTTTTTTAGCTCTTCAAAACTCAATTTTTTTTTTTTTTTTTTTTACCTCTTCAAAACTCAATTTTTTTTTTTTACCTCTTCAAAACTCCAACATTGATTTTTTGTTCCTTTTTTTACCTCTTCAAAACTCCAAATTTTTTTTTAAATTTTTTTTTACCTCTTCAAAACTCAATTTTTTTTTTTACCTCTTCAAAACTCCACAATTTTTTTTTTTTTTTTAGCTCTTCAAAACTCAATTTTTTTTTTTTTTTTACCTCTTCAAAACTCCAATTTTTTTTTTTTTTTTTACCTATTCAAAACTCCTAAATTTTTTTTTTTTTTTTTTTACCTCTTCAAAACTCCAACATTGATTTTTTGTTCTTTTTTTACCTCTTCAAAACTCCAAAATTTTTTTTTTTTTTACCTCTTCAAAACTCAATTTTTTTTTTTACCTCTTCAAAACTCCACAATTTTTTTTTTTTTTTTAGCTCTTCAAAACTCAATTTTTTTTATTTTTTTTTACCTCTTCAAAACTCCAATTTTTTTTTTTTTACCTCTTCAAAACTCCTAAATTTTTTATTTTTTTTTACCTCTTCAAAACTCCACATTTTTTTTTTTTTTTTTTTTTACCTCTTCAAAACTCCAACATTGATTTTTTGTTCCTTTTTTTACCTCTTCAAAACTCCAACTTTTTTTTTTTTTTTTACCTCTTCAAAACTCCTAACTTTTTTTTTTTTTTTTACCTCTTCAAAACTCCACAATTTTTTTTTTTTTTTTTTACCTCTTCAAAACTCCAACATTGATTTTTTGTTCCTTTTTTTACCTCTTCAAAACTCCAACTTTTTTTTTTTTTTTTACCTCTTCAAAACTCAATTTTTTTTATTTTTTTTTACCTCTTCAAAACTCCTAAATTTTTTTTTTTTTTTTTTACCTCTTCAAAACTCCACAATTTTTTTTTTTTTTACCTCTTCAAAACTCCAATTTTTTTTTTTTTTTTTTTTACCTCTTCAAAACTCCAACTTTATTTTTTTTTTACCTCTTCAAAACTCTTTTTTTTTTTTTTATCTCTTCAAAACTCCAACATTGATTTTTTGTTCCTTTTTTTACCTCTTCAAAACTCCAACTTTTTTTTTTTTTTTTTACCTCTTCAAAACTCCACAATTTTTTTTAATTTTTTTTTTACCTCTTCAAAACTCAATTATTTTTTTTTACCTCTTCAAAACTCAATTATTTTTTTTTCCTCTTCAAAACTCCAACTTTTTTTTTTTTTTACCTCTTCAAAACTCCAACTTTTTTTTTTTTTTACCTCTTCAAAACTCCAACATTGATTTTTTGTTCCATTTTTTTACTCTTCAAAACTCCACAATTTTTTTTATTTATTTTTTTTACCTCTTCAAAACTCCAACTTTTTTTTTTTTTTTTTTTACCTCTTCAAAACTCCTAATTTTTTTTTTTTTTTTTTTACCTCTTCAAAACTCCTAAATTTTTTTTTTTTTTTTTACCTCTTCAAAACTCCACAATTTTTTTTTTTTTTTTTTACCTATTCAAAACTCCTAAATTTATTTATTTATTTTTTACCTCTTCAAAACTCCAACATTGATTTTTTGTTCCTTTTTTTAGCTCTTCAAAACTCAATTTTTTTTTATTTTTTTTTTACCTCTTCAAAACTCAATTTTTTTTTTTTTACCTCTTCAAAACTCCAACATTGATTTTTTGTTTCTTTTTTTACCTCTTCAAAACTCCAAATATTTTTTTAAATTTTTTTTTACCTCTTCAAAACTCAATTTTTTTTTTTTACCTCTTCAAAACTCCACAATTTTTTTTTTTTTTTTAGCTCTTCAAAACTCAATTTTTTTTTTTTTTTTACCTCTTCAAAACTCCAATTTTTTTAATTTTTTTTTTACCTATTCAAAACTCCTAAATTTTTTTTTTTTTTTTTTACCTCTTCAAAACTCCAACATTGATTTTTTGTTGCTTTTTTTACCTCTTCAAAACTCCAAAATTTTTTTTTTTTTTTACCTCTTCAAAACTCAATTTTTTTTTTTTACCTCTTCAAAACTCCAACATTGATTTTTTGTTCCTTTTTTTACCTCTTCAAAACTCCAACTTTTTTCTTTTTTTTACCTCTTCAAAACTCAATTTTTTTTTTTTTTTTTTACCTCTTCAAAACTCCACACATTTTTTTATTTATTTTTTTTACCTCTTCAAAACTCCACAATTTTTTTTTTTTTTACCTCTTCAAAACTCCTAAATTTTTTTTATTTTTTTTTTACCTCTTCAAAACTCCTAAATTTTTTTTATTTTTTTTTCCTCTTCAAAACTCCAACTTTTTTTTTTTTTTACCTCTTCAAAACTCCAACATTGATTTTTTGTTCCTTTTTTTTCCTCTTCAAAACTCCACAATTTTTTTTATTTATTTTTTTTACCTCTTCAAAACTCCAACTTTTTTTTTTTTTTTTTTTACCTCTTCAAAACTCCTAAATTTTTTTTTTTTTTTTTACCTCTTCAAAACTCCACAATTTTTTTTTTTTACCTATTCAAAACTCCTAAATTTATTTATTTATTTTTTACCTCTTCAAAACTCCAACATTGATTTTTTGTTCCTTTTTTTAGCTCTTCAAAACTCAATTTTTTTTTTTTTTTTTTTTACCTCTTCAAAACTCAATTTTTTTTTTTTACCTCTTCAAAACTCCAACATTGATTTTTTGTTCCTTTTTTTACCTCTTCAAAACTCCAAATTTTTTTTTAAATTTTTTTTTACCTCTTCAAAACTCAATTTTTTTTTTTACCTCTTCAAAACTCCACAATTTTTTTTTTTTTTTTAGCTCTTCAAAACTCAATTTTTTTTTTTTTTACCTCTTCAAAACTCCAATTTTTTTTTTTTTTTTTACCTATTCAAAACTCCTAAATTTTTTTTTTTTTTTTTTTACCTCTTCAAAACTCCAACATTGATTTTTTGTTCTTTTTTTACCTCTTCAAAACTCCACAATTTTTTTTTTTTTTTTAGCTCTTCAAAACTCAATTTTTTTTTTTTTTTTTTACCTCTTCAAAACTCCAATTTTTTTTTTTTACCTCTTCAAAACTCCTAAATTTTTTTTTTTTTTTTACCTCTTCAAAACTCCACATTTTTTTTTTTTTTTTTTTTACCTCTTCAAAACTCCAACATTGATTTTTTGTTCCTTTTTTTACCTCTTCAAAACTCCAACTTTTTTTTTTTTTTTTACCTCTTCAAAACTCCTAACTTTTTTTTTTTTTTTTACCTCTTCAAAACTCCACAATTTTTTTTTTTTTTTTTTACCTCTTCAAAACTCCAACATTGATTTTTTGTTCCTTTTTTTACCTCTTCAAAACTCCAACTTTTTTTTTTTTTTTTACCTCTTCAAAACTCAATTTTTTTTATTTTTTTTTACCTCTTCAAAACTCCTAAATTTTTTTTTTTTTTTTTTACCTCTTCAAAACTCCACAATTTTTTTTTTTTTTACCTCTTCAAAACTCCACAATTTTTTTTTTTTTTACCTCTTCAAAACTCCACAATTTTTTTTTTTTTTTTTTACCTCTTCAAAACTCCACAATTTTTTTTTTTTTTTACCTATTCAAAACTCCTAAATTTTTTTTTTTTTTTTTTTACCTCTTCAAAACTCCAACATTGATTTTTTGTTCCTTTTTTTACCTCTTCAAAACTCCAACTTTTTTTTTTTTTACCTCTTCAAAACTCAAATTTTTTTTTTTTTTTTACCTCTTCAAAACTCAATTTTTTTTTTTTTTTTTTTTTACCTCTTCAAAACTCCACAATTTCTTTTTTTTTTTTTACCTATTCAAAACTCCTAAATTTTTTTTTTTTTTTTTTTACCTCTTCAAAACTCCAACATTGATTTTTTGTTCCTTTTTTTACCTCTTCAAAACTCCAACTTTTTTTTTTTTTTACCTCTTCAAAACTCAATTTTTTTTTTTTTTTTTTACCTCTTCAAAACTCCACACATTTTTTTATTTATTTTTTTTACCTCTTCAAAACTCCAACTTTTTTTTTTTTTTTTTTACCTCTTCAAAACTCCACAAATTTATTTATTTATTTTTTTTACCTCTTCAAAACTCCAACTTTTTTTTTTTTTTTTTTTACCTCTTCAAAACTCCAACATTGATTTTTTGTTCCTTTTTTTACCTCTTCAAAACTCCAACTTTTTTTTTTTTTTACCTCTTCAAAACTCAATTTTTTTTTTTTTACCTATTAAAAACTCCTAAATTTTTTTTTTTTTTTTTTTACCTCTTCAAAACTCCAACATTCATTTTTTGTTCCTTTTTTTACCTCTTCAAAACTCCAACTTTTTTTTCTTTTTTACCTCTTCAAAACTCCACAATTTTTTTTTTTTTTTTACCTCTTCAAAACTCCTAAATTTTTTTTATTTTTTTTTCCTCTTCAAAACTCCAACTTTTTTTTTTTTTTACCTCTTCAAAACTCCAACTTTTTTTTTTTTTTACCTCTTCAAAACTCCAACATTGATTTTTTGTTCCTTTCTTTTCCTCTTCAAAACTCCACAATTTTTTTTATTTATTTTTTTTACCTCTTCAAAACTCCAACTTTTTTTTTTTTTTTTTTTACCTCTTCAAAACTCCTAAATTTTTTTTTTTTTTTTTTTACCTCTTCAAAACTCCAACATTGATTTTTTGTTCCTTTTTTTACCTCTTCAAAACTCCAACTTTTTTTTCTTTTTTACCTCTTCAAAACTCCACAATTTTTTTTTTTTTTTTTTACCTCTTCAAAACTCCTAAATTTTTTTTATTTTTTTTTCCTCTTCAAAACTCCAACTTTTTTTTTTTTTACCTCTTCAAAACTCCAACTTTTTTTTTTTTTTACCTCTTCAAAACTCCAACATTGATTTTTTGTTCCTTTCTTTTCCTCTTCAAAACTCCACAATTTTTTTTATTTATTTTTTTTACCTCTTCAAAACTCCAACTTTTTTTTTTTTTTTTTTTACCTCTTCAAAACTCCACAATTTTTTTTTTTTTACCTCTTCAAAACTCCTAAATTTTTTTTTTTTTTTACCTCTTCAAAACTCCAACTTTTTTTTTTTTTTTTACCTCTTCAAAACTCAATTTTTTTTTTTTTTTACCTCTTCAAAACTCCACAATTTTTTTTTTTTTACCTCTTCAAAACTCCTAAATTTTTATTTTTTTTTACCTCTTCAAAACTCCACAATTTTTTTTTTTTTTTTTTTTACCTCTCCAAAACCCCACAATTTTTTTTTTTTTTTTTTACCTATTCAAAACTCCAACATTGATTTTTTGTTCCTTTTTTTACCTCTTCAAAACTCCAACTTTTTTTTTTTTTTTACCTCTTCAAAACTCCAAAATTTTTTTATTTTTTTTTACCTCTTCAAAACTCCAAAATTTTTTTTTTTTTTTTTTACCTCTTCAAAACTCCTAAATTTTTTTATTTTTTTTTCCTCTTCAAAACTCCAACTTTTTTTTTTTTTTACCTCTTCAAAACTCCAACTTTTTTTTTTTTTTACCTCTTCAAAACTCCAACATTGATTTTTTGTTCCATTTTTTTCCTCTTCAAAACTCCACAATTTTTTTTATTTATTTTTTTTACCTCTTCAAAACTCCAACTTTTTTTTTTTTTTTTTTTACCTCTTCAAAACTCCTAATTTTTTTTTTTATTTTTTTTACCTCTTCAAAATTCCTAAATTTTTTTTTTTTTTTTTTACCTCTTCAAAACTCCACAATTTTTCTTTTTTTTTTTTACCTATTCAAAACTCCTAAATTTATTTATTTATTTTTTACCTCTTCAAAACTCCAACATTGATTTTTTGTTCCTTTTTTTAGCTCTTCAAAACTCAATTTTTTTTTATTTTTTTTTTACCTCTTCAAAACTCAATTTTTTTTTTTTTACCTCTTCAAAACTCCAACATTGATTTTTTGTTTCTTTTTTTACCTCTTCAAAACTCCAAATATTTTTTTAAATTTTTTTTTACCTCTTCAAAACTCAATTTTTTTTTTTTACCTCTTCAAAACTCCACAATTTTTTTTTTTTTTTTAGCTCTTCAAAACTCAATTTTTTTTTTTTTTTTACCTCTTCAAAACTCCAATTTTTTTAATTTTTTTTTTACCTCTTCAAAACTCCAACATTGATTTTTTGTTGCTTTTTTTACCTCTTCAAAACTCCAAAATTTTTTTTTTTTTTTACCTCTTCAAAACTCAATTTTTTTTTTTTACCTCTTCAAAACTCCACAATTTTTTTTTTTTTTTAGCTCTTCAAAACTCAATTTTTTTTTTTTTTTTTTACCTCTTCAAAACTCCTAAATTTTTTTTTTTTTTTTACCTCTTCAAAACTCCACATTTTTTTTTTTTTTTTTTTTACCTCTTCAAAACTCCAACATTGATTTTTTGTTCCTTTTTTTACCTCTTCAAAACTCCAACTTTTTTTTTTTTTTTTACCTCTTCAAAACTCCTAACTTTTTTTTTTTTTTTTACCTCTTCAAAACTCCACAATTTTTTTTTTTTTTTTTTTACCTCTTCAAAACTCCAACATTGATTTTTTGTTCCTTTTTTTACCTCTTCAAAACTCCAACTTTTTTTTTTTTTTACCTCTTCAAAACTCAATTTTTTTTTTTTTACCTATTAAAAACTCCTAAATTTTTTTTTTTTTTTTTTTACCTCTTCAAAACTCCAACATTCATTTTTTGTTCCTTTTTTTACCTCTTCAAAACTCCAACTTTTTTTTCTTTTTTACCTCTTCAAAACTCCACAATTTTTTTTTTTTTTTTACCTCTTCAAAACTCCTAAATTTTTTTTATTTTTTTTTCCTCTTCAAAACTCCAACTTTTTTTTTTTTTTTTTTTACCTCTTCAAAACTCCTAAATTTTTTTTTTTTTTTTACCTCTTCAAAACTCCACAATTTTTTTTTTTTTTTTTACCTATTCAAAACTCCTAAATTTTTTTTTTTTTTTTTTACCTCTTCAAAACTCCAACATTGATTTTTTGTTTCTTTTTTTACCTCTTCAAAACTCCAACTTTTTTTTTTTTTACCTCTTCAAAACTCCAACTTTTTTTTTTTTTTTTTTACCTCTTCAAAACTCCACAATTTTTTTTTTTTTACCTCTTCAAAACTCCTAAATTTTTTTTTTTTTTTTACCTCTTCAAAACTCCAACTTTTTTTTTTTTTTTTACCTCTTCAAAACTCAATTTTTTTTTTTTTTTACCTCTTCAAAACTCCACAATTTTTTTTTTTTTTACCTCTTCAAAACTCCTAAATTTTTATTTTTTTTTACCTCTTCAAAACTCCACAATTTTTTTTTTTTTTTTTTTTACCTCTCCAAAACCCCACAATTTTTTTTTTTTTTTTTTACCTATTCAAAACTCCAACATTGATTTTTTGTTCCTTTTTTTACCTCTTCAAAACTCCAACTTTTTTTTTTTTTTTTACCTCTTCAAAACTCCAAAATTTTTTTATTTTTTTTTACCTCTTCAAAACTCCAAAATTTTTTTTTTTTTTTTTTACCTCTTCAAAACTCCTAAATTTTTTTATTTTTTTTTCCTCTTCAAAACTCCAACTTTTTTTTTTTTTTACCTCTTCAAAACTCCAACTTTTTTTTTTTTTTACCTCTTCAAAACTCCAACATTGATTTTTTGTTCCATTTTTTTCCTCTTCAAAACTCCACAATTTTTTTTATTTATTTTTTTTACCTCTTCAAAACTCCAACTTTTTTTTTTTTTTTTTTTACCTCTTCAAAACTCCTAATTTATTTTTTATTTTTTTTACCTCTTCAAAACTCCTAAATTTTTTTTTTTTTTTTTTACCTCTTCAAAACTCCACAATTTTTTTTTTTTTTTTTACCTATTCAAAACTCCTAAATTTATTTATTTATTTTTTACCTCTTCAAAACTCCAACATTGATTTTTTGTTCCTTTTTTTAGCTCTTCAAAACTCAATTTTTTTTTATTTTTTTTTTACCTCTTCAAAACTCAATTTTTTTTTTTTTACCTCTTCAAAACTCCAACATTGATTTTTTGTTTCTTTTTTTACCTCTTCAAAACTCCAAATATTTTTTTAAATTTTTTTTTACCTCTTCAAAACTCAATTTTTTTTTTTTACCTCTTCAAAACTCCACAATTTTTTTTTTTTTTTTAGCTCTTCAAAACTCAATTTTTTTTTTTTTTTTACCTCTTCAAAACTCCAATTTTTTTAATTTTTTTTTTACCTATTCAAAACTCCTAAATTTTTTTTTTTTTTTTTTACCTCTTCAAAACTCCAACATTGATTTTTTGTTGCTTTTTTTACCTCTTCAAAACTCCAAAATTTTTTTTTTTTTTTACCTCTTCAAAACTCAATTTTTTTTTTTTACCTCTTCAAAACTCCAACATTGATTTTTTGTTCCTTTTTTTACCTCTTCAAAACTCCAACTTTTTTTTTTTTTTACCTCTTCAAAACTCAATTTTTTTTTTTTTTTTTACCTCTTCAAAACTCCACACATTTTTTTATTTATTTTTTTTACCTCTTCAAAACTCCACAATTTTTTTTTTTTTTACCTCTTCAAAACTCCTAAATTTTTTTTATTTTTTTTTTACCTCTTCAAAACTCCTAAATTTTTTTTATTTTTTTTTCCTCTTCAAAACTCCAACTTTTTTTTTTTTTTACCTCTTCAAAACTCCAACATTGATTTTTTGTTCCTTTTTTTTCCTCTTCAAAACTCCACATTTTTTTTTATTTATTTTTTTTACCTCTTCAAAACTCCAACTTTTTTTTTTTTTTTTTTTACCTCTTCAAAACTCCTAAATTT
>NW_028258815.1:0-12500 GCF_982586985.1 Callionymus lyra
ACATATACTTGTCACTACACTATCACTACACGAGAGTCAAGTACTGGACAATACTACACATATTGTATACTTGTTACTACACTATCACAACACCAGAGTCAAGTACTCCCCAATACTACACAAATATACTTGTTACTACAGTATCACTATATATTGTGTTGTTGACCCTGTATCTTGATGTATCATATCCTCAGAATATTACCAATACACAGCCCTGATGTATTTATTTATCCACATGAACATTTAAATGTATTTAAAGTCACTTTTCATTAAACAATGGTGACTTTAATGAAACCATTTCTACACAAGTTCTTGCTCAAGAACATCAACCTCCTCCAAGGTTCCTCTGAAGTTCAGCCACTTGTTCCTGTTCTTTAAGTCGTGACGTCTGCAACACTCTCAGCTTCACTTCCAGGTCTGAACTGTTGTCCACATGTGTCTCAGTGTTGAGTCCAGAACTGTTTGAACACAACACACAGAATCAAAAAAAATCTTCAGCTTTAGTTCAAAACACAGAGACGAGAGGAAAAGACTGAAGATAATAAGAAAAGTTACAATTTAGGAAAATACATTAAAAAAAAGTGCAGATAAAATCATTTTTATGTTCTGCAGGATTTTGTTTGTTCTTGTCTTGTTGAAACATTTTTGATTCTTTCCTTCAACTTTCCAGATGATTGTTGCTCAAAAGAAGATCAAATGTTAAAAAAGTTCTTATAAGACGAGCATCAACTTCTCACACTTCTCTCACTTTATTGGATATAAAGCAGAGAAGTTTGTCATCTTATCAAGTCTTTATTTTGACTTGAGTGAAGGTTGAGTTTTTGATGAAAGACAAACTGTTTGTCAAAGAACGGAGGCTTCACTCTCACCTGCTGTCACTGCTTCACTTGAATCTCTCTGTAGAAGCAGCTCTGACACTTTTACCATGAAAGGAAGGAAGTTCTCAAACTAGAGCTTTTTTACTTTCATTTCACCTCCTTGGAAGAAGTCGTTCTTTTACACTCATTCTTGTGAAGCTCAAACCCATATGATAATAGTGTTGATACTAACTTTGGACTTTAGGACTCACTTTGAGCCTCATTTCCTCAAGTTCTGTCTGGATCCAGATGGATCTTTATGTCTATTAGGAACAAGATTCACTCTTTGAAGGAAACATAATATTTAGGAGCTGTTTTAAAAAACTGTCAGCAGTCATAGGATAAGATTCATTTCAGAGAAATTAAAGCTGAATATACTAAGAATATAAAATGTATTGTGTTTCTATTATTCATAATATTTTAATCTATATTTTCTCTACTTGTACGATGACCTTCAGAAACAGTCAAAGGACGTTCGTTCTCGACAGTGACTTGAAGGATGACAATAATCCAGGAGTGCAGGTAGATCCACTAACTCTCCTGACCTTGTCACACTCTCTAGTAGAAATAGCTTCTAGTCCAGGAGAGTCTTCGTCGTAAATCAACCAGAATGAACCAAACACTTAAATCACAAAAGTCTCGTATGAAGCGTCACAGTCGACGAGGACAAAATGACATCATACGTCAATAAAGCTCTGTTGGTTAGAAGTAGTTCTGATTGAAAACAGCATTAAAGCTGTTACACAACATAGAAGTTGTCAAGATACTCAAACTAAAACTCAACATCAATACTCAGATAGAAACTTGAAACTTGAAACCATTTTTGTTACGTAAACGTTTTAAATACAAATATATTTACATACAATACAAATATTGAACTAAAGTGTCATCAGTACGCAGGTGTTCACCTTTGACCTTGATTGTCATTTTTTTAAATTCAATTCTAACATTTCCTCACTTCACCTTCTTGATTGACAGCTACGATCATAGCCTGCAGCTTCACTCTGTCTGTTTCGCTTCTACGTCGACATACTTCCTGCTCTTCGTATCTCCTGGTATCGAACCCACAACCAAGACAAGTATTCGCTGCAGGATGTTGAGAAGTAGAAGATGTAGTAGCAGTTATTTTCATCAACATATGTTGTTATATTGTAATGATTTATTTGAAGACGATCATTTGTACAACAGTAGAAAACAACGAGTCTTTCTGTCTTTGTTGATGTTCAACATCTTTGTGACTTAAAAGTCTTGTGATGACAGTATCTCCAGATTCTTGTATCTCCATATATTTGTATCTCATGATATTTAAATGTGTCAGTTCAGTCAGTGAGTCTGGATCAGATCACTGATGGAAGGTCTGACCATGAATAGATCTGAAAGTAAGAACCAGAATTTTAAAATGATCCTGAAAGAAACTGGCAGCCAGTGAAGAGTTTAGAGGATCTACTAAATGTAAGTTCTTCTACTAGAGCGGCTCAGAATTCTGGCTGCAGAGTTTAGTATCAACTGCAGGCGAGACAATCCTTCTTGTTCAGACACAAAATAAAAGGCTCAGATGATTAAAGGAGCAGTAAAGCTGGATGTCATCAGCAAAAATAGGATCAGAAACATCAATGACATTTTTAATGTTAAAACAATTTTTGTTTGAAATACTCCTAACACTATTTTTTTTAATTCCATGAATCTTAAATATAACATTGTTTAATTAAAGGTAATTCATTTATACATTCCTAAATAAACTTTTTATCTGTTAAATGAAACCAGTTGAACATTCATTATAAAGTAAAATGATTTTCTTCCGTTAATTGTTTCTTTAAATATCTGAAATTATCTCTAATCCACGCTTAGACAATTTTATTTGAAGTTAAATACATTATTACTTCTGTCCATCATGGATGATGACATCATCTCTGAACACTACGTTTCTAAGTGTGTAACTTTGTCTCTTCAACACTACTTTAATATTAAAGTAAATTCACATGTAAAATCTTCTCCTGGGAAGTTGATTCATGTTTTTCTCTTCAGTTCAGTTTCTCTGTTAAACTAAACTAATCCTTCATGTTCGTCTGATGGACAAACGGATCAGTGCAGAACTTGAACTGAGAACTTCTCTGTGAGGTGTTTGTTTGTTCTTTGTCAAACCTGGGATTAACCATCTTAAGAACCAACACAGATCTTTCTCACGAGTCGACTTCTCCGGACCAGTGGAGCACAAATGTGAAGTCGTTCAGAGAAAAACATCATTTTATCCTCTGAGCTTCATAAGATGTGCTATAACTCCCAACATCTCTTTATTTTATTTTTCAACTGCAGGTGATTGATGTCATTCTTTCTATCTTTCTATCACTTCTCATGATGTTTCTTTCCTCACAGCTTGATGTTCAAGAATAGAATGTGACTCTGATGGTGTCGTAGCATGAAATTGTCCGACTTTTAATCTGAGTAATGACTGATTCATCTGATTACCCACAATCCCCTGGATTCATCATGGAAGCAATTATCTAATCTCAGCATCTCCAATGTCACACGGAGACGATCTGGTCCAGATTTCTAGATCATCGTTTTACTGACGGTGAGCAGAGATCACTGGAGATTAAAGGCTGAGGTTCAATGTTGAGGAAAAGATGGTTTTAGTTTAGATTTAACAAAATAAAAGCACGAACATTACATGTGATGTTCCTGCTCAACTACAGGATCAATGTCAGAATTGAATAACACTTTTGTTTTAATAGTTATTAAGAGCTTGATGATGTTCAATATTACAATATGGCTCCACAAATATCTTGAAGGATTTGTCACTTTGGTCGTCAGATAATTGTAGTGTTTTCTTCTCATTAAACGGTGTCACTGGTATTTATTTAAATGCTTACAAACTAAATTAAACAAATGTTTAATTACATATATAAAGTACATTTAGATCAGAAATATCAGTAACACACAATATTAATGCAACTCTCTTTATAGTTGTTATAATTATTATAATCTTTTTCAAGAAGGTTAAAGTTTGAGTCGCTCTGTAGTTTAAAGAAAAACTAACTGAAATACAATTTGTGTGTAATATTGTTGTGTAACTGTCAGTGTCTTGACAATAATGTTGCTATAAACACTGAGACCAGGGATGTCAATCACACAAGGGGCTGAAATCTTTAAGCAGTCGAAGGTCAAACAAAATATATGAACATAACAGGAAGATTTTAATATTGTCTTCACTTCTTTGAGGCTCAATTTATCTTAATTATGTTTTGGTTTTTCCTTCTTTAACAAACAAATTCCTTCAACATCTCGTATTGCTGTCTCCCATAATCGATGTCCCTTATCTTATCTTAAACACTGACCTCTTTATATGTAACTATATCTACATGAAAGTTAATCTACTTGATTTTACGACAAACGTCTCGACACATGTGTCTTCACTGATAAATGATCTGTTTGTTGACTTGATTTTGAAGTTAATCATATAAAGTGAAGTTCATCCAGAAACTGACTTCATCTCTATTCAAAGTTTCAGTTTGTTTTGGTTTGAACGTGTTGATGTTTCTCTGTCCATGTGGACGTGAACTCTGATGAAGCGACGCCTCCTTAAGATCATCCTTATCTCTTCGCAGGTAGATTTGAAACGATGCTTTTCATTGGTCCAGTTAGACGAGAATCCTGAGGAGGATTATCTTGTTCAGAGGATCAACTTAATCTCACTGGCGTCTTCTCTTCCAACGACTTCTTAAGTTTCTGCTTCGTCTTCTTCACGATATCTCAAGTATTTCACTCTGAACATCGTCTGAAAGTTCAAAGACACATCCCTGTAAAGTAGCTTTTTCACTTTTGTTAATGATCTTAAGAAAGAAAGTTCAATATTGTGTTGTTAGGTAAGTGTGTGTGTGTGTGTGTGTGTCCAGGTGGTTAGAGTTGTGTATATTTCCTTGAGGGACAGTGTGGACGAGGTGTGGGCAGCCATTTTGACAGCGTGCAGGCAATTAAAATGTCAACCATGAACGCTTTTTAAACTTTCTGTTTTGTTTGTCTCTCAAATATAGGAATGTGCTGCTGAACTGAATTCTTGAATACCCGAGAGACACTTTATGGATTCAAACCTTTTGTGTTTTTTACTTCTGCCTTTAGAAAATGGTTGTTTCTGCTTCTGCTTCTGAAAGGATTAACTGCACAATTGTATAATTAAAACTTTATGTAGGTGTTTTATGTTTATTTTTACGTGTTTTTCTGTCTACAGACCAGAAATATATATAGAACTTTACGAGTGTTAGCTTCAGGATTTCATGTCCTGAAAGAACCTTCATTGGTATTTTGTTCACGACCGATACTCTCTTCAGAAAACCAAACGGTTTAAAGTTAATTCCTCAGCAAAGCCTGGAGTGAATCAGCTGCTGATGATATTTGATGGAAATCTCTGAATCCGACAGAAGACCTCAGGCTCCTAATAAAGAGTCCATCGTGTGAATGATCTCATTTTACTCACTAATTTAAAGCCTAAAACATATTATTTCTGAAGTAGTTTAAATATTTATTCACGTTCAATTAGTTTCATTATCCATAACCACGTTAAAAACATGTTTTACTGTCAATACTACATGAAATGTGAGATGATGTGGTAAATACTGTCATCTTTAATAACGTGTGAACCACTTGAAAAAATTGACTAAAATTATGATTATTTAAAAAATATATATATATAGAAAACAAGCAGAAACAAAGGCTTCACCAAACTGGGAATAAGTAAGTAATTTTTATTTGTAAAGCATAAAACACACAAATATCTCTAAAGATACATCTGAAACAGACAATTCTGGGAACCATATTTATTAAGGAAGGGACAGAACACATTAAAAACACTCGCACAACAAGAGTAACTGTTAAGCATAATCAGAAAATACATGCTGGTCCAAAAACACACGTTTAAATGGATGAACACCTCAACAGACAAACATATGAGGGAACACTAGACTAGTCAGTTTTACCATGACATAGATGGGGTATTCTGACACCACGGACTGGAACCAGGAAACTTAAATAGTGACTACAGGAGCAATGATTGCCATTTTCAAGCCGAGTGTCATTACTTATTACGTGGAAACAAAAGCGATAAGAGACATGGAAAGAAGAAGACACAATAAAAACATAAAACAAATTCATCACATTTACAGTGTTTTTTCCAAATAAGACTTTAGAGATTTATCATTATATCATATAAAAAAATGGCTACAACTCCTGTGTGAAGGTGATTTTAGTCAATTCAGTGAAAAGAATAAATCTCCTGCCACACTTTAAACTGTATATGATCAACTAAATACACTAACAAACAAGATTATGGAGTTTCATCTTCTTTCATATCAGGTTCTAATGATGTTGACCATGTACAAGTTACACTTAGATTTGCTAATATGGTCATTATATCCCATTAACTCAACTGTGTTAATGTGTGGTTAATTGAAATATTTTGGTCATTCATTTCAAAGGGAAGAGAGTAAAAAGTTCACCCCCTTTATTTTTAGAGCGAGTGTATAATTGGATTAAAATTGAAGAGAAATTGAATTAAACTTTAAATGTCCTTATTATACAATGAATTATTACACAGTTTGAATTCTAACTATTATTTTAATGAAGGCCTGAAAACACATTTATTTGACTTTTACCCTTCATCATCTGATACTGTTTTAATGTGTCTAGACTTTTATTTTTAAACCTTCTTATGTCATTAATTAAACAATTTTCCCTTTTTTAAATCATATTCTTCCTACATTCACTCAACAGTGATTGTGAAACACTGACTTCTCTACTTTAGTTAAACGTTCAACACAGTCGCCACAGATGATGATTTATCATGTGTGTGGATTTATATTTAAATCACTATAAGATCACGATAAACATCTGAAGAGGTGAATATATTTCTTTACGAGGTATTGATTGAAGTTTAGATACAGATTGTGTCAACATCGTTCTAGACTGAAGTAAACATGTGAACTACAGGTGTTTCTGTACGTATTTAAAATAACTAATATTTATCTCTGGCAAGAAGGTTTTTTTAGAAATGAAAAAAAATTAGAAAATGTTAACGTGACGATCAACACATTACATTCTGGTGGTGTTCTGGAGTGTCATCGGGATCCAGGAAGGTTTTGAAGAATCTCCCGTTCACTTATATACCAGTTACTGCTGCTAACATGCACTTTTATACTCATAACTAGCAAAGAAAAAAATTAAATAAATAAACCTCTTTGTCACCGTGGCAATGTAATTTGTTTACGTTGTGGTCTTGAGTAAGGTCTGATATTTTATTTATATTATATTCTAAAGTACCTTAAAATGAGCTCCTTGGGGGTGGTATGAAAGGATTTTTTTTTACAGCATCCATTTATCAGTAACAAAATTAGTCAAAAACAGGTGAGGTTTCTAGAAATATTGATAAAGAGCTAGAAAATTGTTTTGTTCTCTGTATAATCTACTAACATCATACATGGATGAATATATTACTCAGTTATTATAACTTCTATATTTGGTGATTTCTCTGATTCCAGTAATTTGACCAACCTTTTGTCATCTTCATATGAGACCTCCAGAGCGATCAATAAAGTCTATCTATCTATATTTAATGAAACAAGATCTAGAACAGCAGGTGAGCGTCTGTGTGGTTTTCTAAAGCTTCATGTCAACGACTGCTCCTCGCTGCCTCCACAGACCTCTCAGCATGAGCTTCCACAGCTTCTCTAAGGTTAAGTTCCTCCAGCAGAATCCACAACAAACACACCCGAGGTTGTTATCTTGTTTGTCGTTCTTCGCACCCCTCACAGCAATCTTCCTCCACCTGCAGTGACTCGGCTTTTCTCCCGACATCTCTCACCTGCATCTTCACCTGGTCCAGAGTCTTGAAGGATCCTCTGGTCTGGAGAGACCAATAGACTCTTTTATGACTAGAGAACGGCTGTGTCTTCATCTTTATCTTCACTTTCCTCCTCCATGAATTCACAAGAAGACTCAGAGTAAATGAAGCGAGTGTGTCAAGAGTCCTACGAGATATTAACACTCAGTTGCTGTTGAATAATTGATCTGAAAACATGTCTTTACTAATAAGTATCAAATATATTTACATACTTTTGCTCTTTTCTCACTGAACCTCATGTACGTTTTATATTTATACACATATTTAAACATAAATGCAGACACCAGCAGGATCTACTGTCGTGAGATGTTTGGTGTCAACGACTCTCTTGGGAAGTTCTACGACTGGAGTCAGACCAGTTCAGGTTCTTCTGGTGTTTGGTCAAATATCCAACAACACCTCAGTTTGACGACAGAACACGTGTCTCCAGGAATTAACAGAGGATTTACATCATTTTTGCACCATTAATTGAATCAAAAACTTAATTTATGCAATAAAATAACAAGTTGGTCATAGATTTGAGGGCAAGAATCAATATTTTATTTTAGATTTAATTTTAATTCCTTTAACAATCATTAAAACTGTATAATCGACAAAAAAACAAGACTTCTTCATTCTCTTTCCTCAAGTGGGATGTTTTTAATTCCAATGGAAAAACAATTAAAAGAGGACTATTTAATTATTATTATGTTTATTTATTATTTAATTTATATTAATTCTGCTTGATTTAAATCCACAAACAAGTTGTTGTTCTCTGTATATTCTTCAACCATTTTGTGTTGCTATGGTCGAGAGATTATTGTTGGATTTTCTCCAGCAGTGTTTGTGTGAGTCTGAGGTTACACAGCTGAGAAGTTTTCATCCTACAGGGAATACTCCCAGTTGTTAGTGTTAAAAAAGTCTATTTGTAAAAATATAAATCTTTATCAAAGCTATTGAGAATCCAAACATTTTTTTAATGAAAAACTACTCAGTTTGTTTCTTTGCAAAGTAACTGCATTTGTATTTGTTTGCAACTTTATTATGAGTTTTACTGAGAAGGTTCTAATGGTCATTGTTGCTCCACACACACTTCTTCACACAACATCATCAACATTTGCAAACACACACTCTTGTTTCCACTGAACGTCTTTTCACTTCAATAGTTTCCTGCAGCTCCTGCTGAAGTGATGTTGTCCAGGGATGTTCAGAGAGCAAATGTGAAGGACATAAGTGGGAGGTGATCACAAGCTCTTGTTCTTGCTCTGGAAGTGAAGTGTAAATGTTTACTGAGCAACTTTAAATGTGATCCACTGGATCCATGGGTTTGAAGTCCAGGAGCTGGAAACAGATTCTCTTTAATGAAGCAAAGCTCGCTGCCCTTCAGGAATCACACATTGAGATGCACTTGGATTTATTCTAAACTTGTTTCCAGTTGATAATGAATTAAAAGTTGATTCTCTAAGCTCTGGCATCGATTCGGTCTCGAGCGTTAAACTCTTCCATTAATCCGTGAGATCGACGTTAACAAGTGACTTTAAGTGAGTCTTAGTGATACAAGTTCAATGTTGCTTTGGTGGTTTCTGAACGAAACATTAACTTGTGTATTATTTAATGATTATTAATTCTTCTTCTCTTTCTCTCTTTTCTTCTTCTGGGGAATCGCTTCGATGACTTCCTTCCATCTCTTCGACTGGAACTCTTTGGACCATCAAATGCAGGTACTTCATGCAACTCACACTGTTTTACATGCTTTTGTTTTGGCTTGAGTTTAAAATGTAAATGTTTGCTGTTAGTGTTATCATTGGGATTGTGTCAGTTGTTCGGTATGTGTGTGTGTGTGTGTGTGTGTGTGTGTGTGTACTTGCTTGAATGTACAATAGATAAGAAACTGGAAGCTGCTTTTTTATAAGAGTCTGATGTTACAATTATATTTGTTAATATACTTTTTAATGGAGTAGCTTTTGATTCACAATAAATATAAAATCCTATTTTCAGTTATTTTTAATCAATTAAACATTTTGAAACTCGTTTGTTGTTAAGAAACGTTTCCTTTTGTTTTCAAAACAACCTGGAATTAGTTCTTGTTCCGCTGCTGGATAACCATGTACCAGTTAAATAATGAATCTATTGCATGAATTCACTATTTTAAATATTAATTTACCATTTTTTTTGCGGTGAATCATGAAATATTTGTGTTCATCATTCATTGAGAATATTGTTGTGTTTCTAGAATTAAACAGATGTAAATTTAACATGATTTAAGATTTAAAGTACTACAATAAAAGTGCTTCCAGCAGGATTTTCTTTCTTTACGTTTCATTGCACAGATCTGATGTGAACTTGTGGATCTTCTCTTGTCAACAATGATGGAAGTTTGAATGTGTTGTTGTGTATAATCTGAGCCAGATTAAGCACAAATGGATAAATATATTATGGACTCACGGTGAAGTCGTCGACTCTGACATGGATGAGAACGTTGTCACATGTTCATCACTGCTGGTGTGAAGAGAACTCTGGGATTTTCTTCTTCTAAACGTCACACTTTGTGTGGACGACTCAATGTCTTGGGAAACGGAGGATGTGGAAGAGAAAGTCTGGATTAATGTTTAACATAATGTTTCATAACATATTCTCCACACGTCCCAAAAGAATTAACTTGTGATTTATGATGTGTTTCTTGAGTGTGTTGTTTATTTTCCTCTCCTCACAAATGGATACAGCTCTGCAGATAAACTTTTTATATCTTTTTTATTTTCACATTGAGCCCATTTGTTTGTGCAGCAGCAGTTTACCAGTGGAAAATACTAACACTCTGAACACATGCATTATTCAAGTATTGTTATTGTACAATTATTCAAATCAAGCAAACCAACAAGATCTTATTTACCTCCAGTGTATTTTTTAAATACATATATTTAAAGAAATATTTGACCTTTTCTGTTCTCAACTACAGTTTAATAAAATACTTTTTTCATTATTATGTTTTAAGTATATAACTATAAACTTTATAGTCAGTTTATGTCAATATTTTATTTACAATATATGTTAATCATTTATACGTAAAACGACTTGACATTCAAACCAATATGATAAATAATTCTTGTCAGTTAATGTCGTGTAAAAAAGGCTCTGAGATCATCAGTGAACTGGATAATGTGAGTGTAATTAATCTTTTATATGAGACTTGTCACTTCAGTAACTCTTTAACTTCATCAGTCATGCAGTACTAGTTCCATATTTTCCCAAGTGCTCTCAGTGTCAGGATTTATCCTTTTATTTCAATTTGTTCCATCATTCATTTGGTTGTCTCTCGGGCAGAGGTATTTATATCTTATTTTAAGTTTATTTTCTTTAAATATATAGTTGATCCTTTTCTAAATACTGCAGTAATACATTGAAGTTGAGTGTCTCGTGTTAAGTATAGTTTCCTTGGATGGATTTCAGGGAATGACGAGCCAGGAACACGAGAGAACATCTTGATGTTTAAAATACAATGAGATTTTGTCTCCACTGATCCCTCGACGGCTACAATACGTCGAATGGATAATTTATTTAAACGACTTGTTTATGTTCAACTCCAGCTTTTGTCCTCATGACGTCTCCTTTTCCTCTGTCATGTCAATCCCAGAGCAATATCTCACACTGTCAGTCCAACAGCAGAAACCTTTTTATCTGCTCAGAATATTGTCTCTTTGTATTAATATGCTCAGAAACACATGACTCTGGGTTTGATGCCTTGATGCTCTTGTCGTGTCTTCATATTTCACTGATTCAGGTCAAAAGACAGATTAGTTTATTTAGAAGTTAACTTTTTAAAAGATGAACCAACACTTATCTGTAAACAGGGTCTGAATCATATCAGTTTGTTTTAAACTGATAACTGGTCGTAAAGTCATGAATCATTGAAGCTTCTCTGCAAAATAATCGCGAGACTTTGACGTCGTCACGAGAATAACGCTCTCATTTTTCAAGTTAAACAACAACATGAAACTATTGTAAACGACACCAGCACAGTTCACAACAAACCTCTGAATCTTAAATCTCTAAGAAGAAAAACAAGTTAAATAAAAGTCCATTTGTAAAGTGAGTGAAACTATTAGGTATCAACTGTTGAGATATAATGATGTGTCTTTATGTAAAATAAATCCTCACTTTTAGATTAAAAAACATGGATTTGTTATTATTTTAGTTTAAAAAAAATATTTTAACAGTTTCCATATATTTTGTCTACTCTAGTGTTGTAAGGTTAAGTCATAATACATTTTTTTTAAATTAAATTAGGTGGAAAACTCCTGCTTTAGACCTCGGCTCCTGCCTGGGTTTGAGCAATATCATTTGCTGTCCTTAATGTTACTTAAATGTCAGTGTATTTGTAAAATCCAGATCATTTTAAATGTTACAGGCTTTTTTATGAACGTGCAAAACAATCATTAAAAATTATTACATTTTTTAAAAGAAACAAACATGGATGAATTCTGAAATAATGAAAATGTGGTTTAAAAGTAAAAATGTTTATATATTTGAATATACCATATAATACATTTACCACCATACATATAATAGACATTATTATACAAAAATCTGCACTAAATAGATATAAATACATAAAGAATTTTCCTTTAAACTTATATTCAACTAATATTTAATCATGAAACTACAATAATATTTACACAGTCGACCATATACAGTTTATATTTTGTGCTAAAGAAAGTAAAGTGTAAAAAAGATGATGTGTAAAATAAATGAGCCACAACAACAGCTGGAGGTTCAAG
>NW_028258815.1:22500-31107 GCF_982586985.1 Callionymus lyra
TAATGTTCTTTATTGAGTAAGAGGCTTTTAAATTGATTATACAAAAATCTAAAGAATTGTAAAGGCAACTGACATACTTTTTTATAGGATTTATTAATAGAAACAGAGAGAAACGAGATAACAGTTAAGAGCAATGTAATGGAATGATGATAATTGCTTTGATATCATGGAAGGAACAATATTAATTAATCAGGAAGTAACTGACTTGAAGGCTTTGATAATTGTCAACTTCTGGGAAAGCTTTACAACTTATCTGAGGATAATCTTTCTACCTCTGATCAAGCAAGAGTGAAATGTTACAGTTTCTTACGTCGTCGAGAGGAGAGAGGAAGTAGTGATGATGACGAGGAGGTTGAGGTGAAGAGGATCATGAAGAGGTGAGCAACAGGCGCACAAAGTCAAGGCCCTTGATCCAGTGGCGTTGTGGTGTAACTTGGTAGCGACCACGGTGAAGACGGTTTGGCGTCAGGAAAACGCTGACGTTGGGTCTTCTTGGGTCCGGTCCTGGTCCTTTGTTGCAGGCTGGCAAAGATCCTCCTTGACCGAGTTGGTGTAACCGACCAGAGACGTATCTTTACTCAACTCAAGGGATCACAAGTCTTTGATGAACGGATCTTTCTGGAAGAGCAGTTTGGTTGCTTGATGGAGCCGGAGAGGTTCAGGCTTGTCTGGCTGATATAGGTTGGATGCGAGCAGCTTGCTTGTTTCTTGAGAAGGTTGTGTAGCCAGAGCAGCATCAAGTTGCAGAAAGGGGTGAGCAGGAGTCAGGATCCAGAGTGAAGAGAGGGGGAGGATGAGAAGGTCGTGAAGGGCGAGTTCGGCGAGGAAAAGGTAAGGTCAAGAGATAGATTTGTATCACCTGCTCCTCTTTAGGCCATTCTTTCGTGCCCCTGGATTGGTGGGTGACATCAGATTCCTCATCACCCATTGACTAGAGATGGTCCACTCCCTCTGTTTCTCTCCTTCTTATTGACTTTGAAAACGTATTTTATTTGACGTTATTCAAAGATCTGAGGCTCACATAAAATGCTAACTGATCATAACTTTCCCTGCTCTTTCCAGGGATCAGAATAATATCAAACATTACAATGAAAACACAATATTGAGATGTTTGTTCAAACAGCATATAGACATCAAAACACTTTTATGTTTGTTATATAGTTCATGTAAGTAAGTAAGTAAGTAAGTAAGTAATATTTATTTATATAGCGCTTTTCGAGACCAGGGTCACAAAGCGCTTAGACAATCAAAACAATACTCAAAAAAGTACATACTTTAAAGATCAAGATAATACTGAGAACAACACAGGAGTTCCAGAAATTCAAGGAAAAGCCTGAACAAATAGAAACGTCTTAAGGTGTTTCTTAAAGGAGTCAGTAGATCCATCGAGCGCAAAGAGAGAGAAGATCGTTCCAAAGCTTAGGAGCAACAGCCTGAAAAGTTTTCTCTCCTCTGGTCCCCTGAGTCGTGTTCAGGAACCATAAGTAGATTCTGATCCACAGACCTCAGAGCCCGAGCTGGGGTGTAAGGCTGGATCAGATCACTGATGTAAGGAGGAGCCTGACCATGAATAGATCTGAAAGTAAGAACCAGAATTTTAAAGTTGATCCTGAAAGAAACTGGAAGCCAGTGAAGAGTTTTAAGGATCGGAGAAATGTGAGTTCTTCTACTAGAGCGGGTCAGAATTCTCACTGCAGAGTTCTGGATCAACTGCAGACGAGACACATCCTTCTTGTTAAGACATGAAAACAAACTGTTACAATAGTCCAGACGAGAAGAAACAAACGCATGGATTACATGTGACTTTCTTCTTTGGCTTCTCTTTACCTGAAAATATTTTATTGAACAAGAAAATGACATTTAATTCTCTGTCATCTGGTGATTCTGGTTCTCTGGTCATTTTGGATCCTCAAGACACATGGCAGGTCTTAGGATGCAGGATTGATGGATGAAGGTCTGCATTCCAAAGTCGTAAAATGAGGGCTTTGGTGTTTTAGTGATAGAAAACACAAACAGTGAAGGACTTCACTACAGTCTGGAGAAAACTGCTTCAAGCATGTCTTGAGAAAAGACAAAAAGATAATAGTATTGTGTGGATACAGTGAATAATGATGTCTTTAAAATACTGCAGAGTCGTCAACATTTCAGTCGAGACCTGGAAGAACAGAAAGAATCTTCACTTCTCAGCAGCGACGACAACAGACTGAAGAAGATAAACACATAAACATTTGTCCACAAACATTGCTGGACATTAATGTCAGCGATTGAAGATGTAGAGAAACACATTAAACAATTAATAAAGTTCTACCTAAACACTGTGACATCATCCTTCGATGTTGACTGACAGTCACGATAAATAATCTTTACTCTTCGTCTGAACATGTAAACATGTGTTTAGTCACTGAATGAGTCGTTTCATGTTTTTCTCTTCGATCAGAACTTTATTGTTGTTTTCTTTGTGCAGCGTCAGCTGTTTCTATAGTTACTTTGAATACTAATACTTTCAAGTACTTCAGTTTACAGATTTAGCAGATTCAGCATTTACTGCATTATCTTTTCTTTTCACATTTTCTAGTTTTTATTATATTTGTCCAAACAAATGTATCGTTAGTTGAATCAGACGTTAAAAAGTGCAAGAAAATGAAGAAACTTCTTTAATATGTTCAATGTTGTCAATTTATGCTACATTTAGAAAACATTTTTTGTATAAATAACATCATTTTCTTAATGTGAACATGTGTGTTTGTGTTTCATTAGTTTTCTTCAGCAGACGATTCATGATGATGTTCAAGTGTGTTTGTACAACAACATGAGCTGCTGGTTCAATTCCCTTCTCTGGTTATAATTCACGTCATGATCAACGATGTTTGTTTCGATCATTGTTTCATTTCCAGAAGGTGAGAATCATCAACAACACTTAACACATGGTTTGTCTGTCACACTTTATTACCCACAATTCTCACCTCATTAGCATTTGTTTACGTTTAGTTCATTCGTTTTATCTTCACACTGAAGGTCATGAGGCTGAAAATCTGTGAACAAAAGTGTCATGACTTCGTTCTTCAGTGTCTGCTGTGTTGAAACAACTGAGAACCATTGACGTGGATCTTAGATCTTTAGTACATTTGAAGGATTCATGGAAGTTTATTAGTGTTTTTCACATGTTTTGAAACAAGAGAAAGTAAAATAATGAATAAAAGACAACAAATGTGTAAATTATTTGTTTAAAAAACAGAATATTTCCCTCGAAGGTTTGTTGTAAATGCCTTGATCTTGTATCTCATGCTCTCCTGTCATGATGATCGTACAGAACTGGTTAATGTTTTGAAAACACGTTCATTTAAGGTATTTTTGAATGAACAGCTGTGTTTAATTCACTTGAAAACATTTGTGTTTGATGTTTTTAAAGCAGCATAACTAGTCTGATGTGAACTAAGAGCATAAACAAGATCAGTGAGTTGCTGAGACACTCGCTGACTCATGGGTCATCGCTTTAGGCTTTGTTTGTTTCTTCTTGTTTTCATCACTGTGTCGTGAAGACATAGATGATGATTCGACTGTCAAGAGATTCAAACCTTGTTTTTCACATCTTTAGAAAAGAAACATTTCACTCTCGACTACTTCTGTAGAGACAAAAGTAGTACTTAGGAAACTTCTGAAAGTATGTTATTAAATAAACATCTTACTTCTTTTAAATCTTATCATCGTTCAACTTGACCTACAACTAACTAGTAACTAACTAATATGAAGAAAATCTTCTGGAAATTACAACGATTTATAATGTTATTGGTTGAGACACATTTATTCTTGAGTATAGATAAAAATACACAAAATACACTTAGACAGTTTACTTAACAATGAACTTTATTTACTTATGAACAGTTTTATTTTAACGCATAAATAAAATAAAAACACAAAAAAAACAGAACTAAACTCAACTTTAAGTTTGTATCAACATTAGACAATTTTGTGTCATTACCTTGAACTTAAATATGTTTATTTAAATTTTTGTGTTTGTTAATTAGCATATAATTAATACAATGTGAATGAACAACGAGTCTAACACGATCATGTACTTTCAGTGTTTGATTTGAATTAATAAGTTACATATTATTGTTATATACGTATGTTGGTGAATTTATATCCATCCAGTACTTTTTTATATTTACATTGTTTTATTTTTAACTAAATAAAACCTATTATTAACCTTTTTCAACCTCTTAAAGCTGAAACATGGATCAGTATCTTGTGAACGTGATCATGATCCGAGAACAGACACAACAACATTGACGACACAACACGATGACATCATCAACTCTGGCTCGTGTCCCAGAAAAGGGTCGAACGTGTTTTAATTCGGTCGTGACTCTTGTGTCTCGACTCGACGACACTGTGTTCACTGAACGTCTTCAGTATCTGGAGAAGAACTGGGACCAGACGAGGGATTTCTTTCTTCAGCTCAGTTTAGTATCAGTCGTGTGTTCGCTGATGATGAAGCAACATCTGGAGAAACTTTACTTTCTTCACTTTAAAATCACAACTGCTGGAGAAGAAACATTTGAATATCTTATATATCGTCAATTAATGCTGTTTGTATCATTTATTTTATTAATACATTTACTTTATTCTCCTTAGAAAGTCTTCAGTGCAGAATTATTCGTCTGGAACAAAACTATTTATTTTACAGGTCACTTTTTTTAGACGTTTATTTGAAAGAAAATGGACTTTTCTGCTCTGGAGATTAAATTGAGGATAAAACGCTGCGACTGCATGGAGTCTTATTAACACGAGAGACTGTAGTTCAGTGAAGCAGCAGTTTATTCTCCAGAGTCATGTTTGAAGTCATAGAAGTCATAGAACGAACATCATGATGTCGTTCAAAACTGATGATAATTCATCGACTGTTACATCAGAGGAGAAAATATTTATTGACAAATACATCTAAAAATGAGGAGAAAAATAAAACATGATATATTTAGTTATTCTTAACCTGGTTGTTTGGTTATTATTCCTGCAGAACATAAAGTATAAACAACTCTGTCAAAGTTTCATCTCAGTTAAAAAAAAAAGGTTCAAAACCTTCAATGGCTTAAAAGCTTTTGTGACATAGTTTCCCTTTTTTTCCTCTCGCTATGAAGCACCTGAAACTGTTGCCATGACAACCATCAAAAGGTCTGACAAAGAAAATAATGGAATAAACAGAAAACCATCAAACAGCATCAGGTTGTTCTACGACTGGATCTGATGCACGTGAACAGAAAATTAATTGATCTGTTTAGGCTTCAATAAAAAATGATTATTGATCATTATTGTGATTTTTAAATGAAAACTTTTATTTTGGTTCAGGTTTTAAATGAACTCTTGTTATTCTCAGTACAAACCTGAGGCGACTACTGTGTGTCAACTAGAAAAACACTCATGAAGCTTCATGAAGCTTCATGTACTATTGTATTTATCTCAGCAGGTGGCGCTCTCAGTGTATCATCTGATGTTTGTGTAGAGTTGCTGTTCAAGCCAATAGAGCAGAGAGTGACCTCTAGTGGCCTCTAAACAATGATGCAGCTTCATGAAGCCGTCACCATGAGAACGACGTGTCGTTCATTTGATGTCTCATGAAAGGAAAACCCTGGTTACCTAACATGACCACGGTTCTAAGATGAGTGCGAGGCAGTGCATCATGCTGCCCATGAGCGAGAGCCTCACATCATGAAGTAGAATAAATGAAATATCCGCCTCTATAGCTATTGATAGTATCAGCTACAGCAGTGGTTCCAAATCCCCGGTCCAGGGACCAGTATGGGTCCTTGAAGCCTTTGTTGAAACTGCCTAAAAGGTGTTTTTTACAAACTCAATAATTTCTTATGCTGAGGCTTCAATACAAGAAGGACGTTACAGACGAGCAGTTTGAAGGTTTTTGGACGAACAAAAGTGAGCGTTGGTCACACTTAACAACACTTTCATAGTATAGTAGTATTTATGTTGGATGTAAAGACTAAGATGGAGACGTTAAGGGTGGAAAGTGTCCATCGATCCACATCTATTTTCTGACCAGTTGAGTTCATTGAGCAGAATTGAAGCTGCTTCGTGAAAGATGAGCTTCCATGAGCTGCTACGTTCAGAGAAACATCTACAGCAGCAAAGAAGCTACACTCGCCTCACAACACACACAGTGAATCCTTGCTCTGTGTGACTTTCTTTTTCTTCTGGTGGAGAATGAGCTGCGACAGACTTTAGCTCAGCTCACATGCTCGGAATCACTGAATAGTTTCATGGAAAAATGTCAAGATTACTTCGTCTCTTAGAGTCAAAGAGGATTAAAAAAAATACACCAACTAAAAACGTTGTATTTGCAAAGACAATCTAGATCTACACAAAGATGTACACACTAGAACGACAACACATTTCACTTGATCAAATGTAATGACAAACACACTGACTCCAGCAGAGACGCACACCAACCACTGAACTGTCACTTTATCAAATCTATAACAGCAAGAGTTGAACCAAACTGTCTTCAGGGAGAAGAATCTGGATGAAAACAAAACTCCTTGGTAGGACTTGTTTCTGGACACTCGGCCAAGATGATTTCCCAATCTCCCAGTGTGTGTGTGTGTGTGTGTGTGTGTGTGTGTGTGTGTGTGTGTGTGTGTGTGTGTGTGTGTGTGTGTGTGTGTGTGTGTGTGTGTGTGTGTGTGTGTGTGTGTGTGTGTGTGTGTGTGTGTGTGTGTGTGTGTGTGTTCACCGGTCGGACCCGGTTCTCCAGCTGGACCATAAGATGTCAGTGATCTTGGACCAATAACTCTTTACGCCACAACGAGTGTGAAAACAGACGAGCAGCTAAAGTCAAACGTCTACAGTGAAGCTGGTGAATTATGTTTCCACTCCACAAATACACACATTTGTCCTCAAGGTCACACTTTAGTAGTTTTCACTCAGTAGAAAATGTCCTTCATAGCAACATGTGTTTGTGTCTCTTGAACATCTCACAGGGTTGTGAACAAACACCATCGATTCAATACATGTTCCAGTCGCAGGATTACTTCACTGTAGTATTACAAGTATTATATTTTAAATATGTTTTTCTGATGTTATCTGAAGTTTCCATGAGCAGTTGAGTGTGAGTTGAAACCTCAGGTCTTCCTCCTCCACACCCACCAGTGGTTCCTCAGACCTCAGCATGAATATGGACGACACTGTTGGAATGAATGGAAATGACGACAGAGGTCAGAGGTCAGTGGAACATCTGAGGGACTCGTGTCTGCAGACCCCAGAGACCTGTGAGACCCTTGCTACACACACAAGATAGAACATGTTGATGTGCATTTAAATCATGATATTGTGGATTTAAATGCATGAAACATGTCTTGAGACTCTTAAGTCATGTTTTAAATGAGTTTTAAAAAACAATGACATGCTTCGTGAAGCTTCATCAACACTTTGACTCAGATTGTTTCATGAACTTGATTTAAAATCATCTTTATGTTCATAGTTTTACACAAAATCTCATTTGACACTTGAAAGAAGCAGTTACATATTAGATTATTTTTTTATTTTTTCGTTTTCTGATGACCCAAGTATCTAAATGTAGGAAGCAGGAAATCCTGAGGAGCCTGAAGGCATCACGAACATGAATACATGTATTTAATTAAAAACAGGAACATGATTGATTGACGGCTTAATGATGAGATTCTTGAGCTCGTTCAAAATGAGCTCGTTTTTTCTGAACAACACGTTTTCAAATCTGAGGCAGAAAAAATAGTTAGATTAAAATTATTATACACTATACGTATACGCCATACTTAAATTAATGCTAAAAGATAATCATAATATAAAGTATAAATAACTCGCTTCATTTCATTCATTCTGTCGCCATGGAGATTATTTTACACGTGTTTGTCAATTATATTTGACATTTCATTGAAAGTTTATCTAGATTTAATTTTCATTATTCTATGTTTTAATCATCACTAGTTCTTGTTCCACTGAATAAATACAAGTGAAATAAAAACAAATATTTTTGCAAAACACATTATTTTTACTTAATAATTTCATTTAAATATTATTTTTGTTCAAAAAACTCTCAGTAAATAGAATTAAAACTTACTATTTAATGTCATGGTTCACTTGAACATCATGTTTTAAATGTGGAAATATGTATTTTTTAAGGTCATTTTAAGACTTGGTTCTTGTTTAGTTTCAAATGTTCTTCTTTCAATCACGTCCACAAACATTTCACATTCATCGCCTTCAACATCGACAACCTTTTGACGTGTTGTTGTGTTAACTTTCTTTCATGGACAATTAAATAAAGACCATTAGAGACAAATGTTTGCTGCTGTGAATGAATTTATTATATTTTACTGTCGCTTCTCTGTTGGTCCTTTTTTTATCTTATTTTTTAAACATGAATGAACAAAGTGTCCTGGTGTGTGGAGCGAGACAGGAACATTTCTGCGGAGAAATTCCAAAACCCTGTGTGTGTGTGTGTGTGTGTGTGTGTGTGTTTGTGTGTTTGTGTGTTTGTGTTAAATAAATGCTGCTCGTGTGTTTCTCTGCGTCTGACTGAATAATATATTGATGACACTTTTATGACTTTAGTTCAAAGTC
>NW_028258816.1:0-2500 GCF_982586985.1 Callionymus lyra
GGTACGAGTGCCGCTACTTCCTGTCGCACTCACACACATCCCAGGTACGAGTGCCGCTACTTCCTGTCGCACTCACACACATCCTAGGTACGAGTGCTGCTACTTCCTGTCGCACTCACACACATCCTAGGTACGAGTGCCGCTACTTCCTGTCGCACTCACACACATCCTAGGTACGAGTGCCGCTACTTCCTGTCGCACTCACACACATCCCAGGTACGAGTGCCGCCACTTCCTGTCGCACTCACACACATCCCAGGTACGAGTGCCGCTACTTACACTACACTAACACACACACACTAACACACTAACACACACACACAGTGACACACACACACACAGTCACACACACACACACTGACACACACACATTGACACACACACACACACACACACACACACACACACACTCACACACACACACTCACACTAACACACACACACACAGTGACGCAAACACACACATTGACACACTCACACACACACACACACTAACACATACACTCACACACACACACACACACACACTAACACACACACTAACACATACACTAACACACACACTAACACACACACACAGTGACACACACACACACACAGTGACACACACACACACACTGACACACACACACACTAACACACACAGTGACACACACACACAGTGACACACACATTGACACACACACACACTAACACACACACACACTAACACATACACACACACTAACACACACACACACACACTAACACATACACACACACATACACACACATATCCAAACACACACTAACACACACACTAACACAAACACACACTAACACAGACACACACACACTAACACACACACACACACAGACACACACAGTGACACACACACACACTAACACATACACACACACATCCACACACACACTAACACACACACTAACACACAGACACACACACTAACACATACACACACATCCACACACACACACACACACACACACACACACTAACACATACACACACACATCCACACACACACAGTGACACACACACACACACAAAAACACATCCACACACACATCCACACACACACTAACACACACTCTAACACACACACACACACACACACACACACACTGCTTCAATATGAAACAACCATTTAAAGAGCTGCACAAGTGTTTCTTTTGTTGTCAGTCAGTACAATTATGTACCTTTGTCACACACACTCTCTCTCTGGCGCACACACTCTCTGGCGCACACACACACACTCTCCCTCTCGTGCACACACACACAGACACACACACACCTTGTTATCCTGAGCCCTGTCACGCCGGCAGCTCCTCTAACACTGAGTGATGTTTGAATTAGTTTACAATTTAGCCTCCGCGCTATCTGCAGACGCCTCTTAACTCACGTGTGTGAGTGTGTGTGCGTTTGTCAGTGTGTGTGTTTGTGTTTGAGCGTGTGTAAGCGTAACAAATTGTTGCCAGTACTTCACACACAAACACACACATCTAATGACTTCAAATTAGCTGCTGGCGCTCGCCTGACACGTTGTTACCACTGTGTGTGTTAGTGTGTGTGTTAGTACGTGTGTTAGTGTGTGTGTTAGTGTGTATATATGTGTGTGTTAGTGTGTATATATGTGTGTGTTAGTGTGTGTGTTAGTGTGTATATATGTGTATGTTAGTGTGTATATATGTGTGTGTTAGTGTGTGTGTTAGTGTGTGTGTTAGGGTGTATACGTATATGTGTGTGTTAGTGTGTATATATGTGTGTGTTAGTGTGTATGTTAGTGTGTGTGTTAGTGTGTGTGTTAGTGCGTGTGTTAGTGCGTGTGTTAGTGTGTGTGTTAGTGTGTATATATGTGTGTGTTAGTGTGTATATATGTGTATGTTAGTGTGTATATATGCGTGTGTTAGTGTGTGTGTTAGTGTGTGTGTTAGGGTGTGTTTTAGTGTGTGTGTTAGTGTGTATATATGTGTGTGTTAGTGTGTATATATGTGTGTGTTAGTGTGTGTGTTAGTGTGTATATATGTGTATGTTAGTGTGTATATATGTGTGTGTTAGTGTGTGTTAGGGTGTATACGTATATGTGTGTGTTAGTGTGTATATATGTGTGTGTTAGTGTGCATGTTAGTGTGTGTGTTAGTGTGTATATATGTGTATGTTAGTGTGTATATATGTGTGTGTTAGTCTGTGTTAGGGTGTATACGTATATGTGTGTTTTAGTGTGTATATATGTGTGTGTTAGTGTGCATGTTAGTGTGTGTGTTAGTGTGTATATATGTGTGTTTTAGTGTGTATATATGTGTGTGTTAGTGTGCATGTTAGTGTGTGTGTTAGTGTGTATATATGTGTGTGTTAGTGTGTGTGTTATAGTGTATATATGTGTATGTTAGTGTGTATATATGTGTGTGTTATTTTGTGTGTTACTGTGTATATATCTGTGTGTATATGTGTGTGTTAGTGTGTATATATGTGTGTGTTAGTGTGTGTGTTAGTGTGTAT
>NW_028258816.1:7500-12500 GCF_982586985.1 Callionymus lyra
GTGGTCTGTAGTAGTATATAGTTTTCTATAGTTGTCTGTAGTTGTATATAGTTATATATAGTTGTCTGTTGTTGTCTGTAGTTGTCTATATTTGTCTGTAGTTGTCCTCAGTTGTCTATAGTTGTCTAAAGTTGTCTGTAGTTTTCTATCGTTATCTGTAGTTTGCTATCGTTGTCTGTAGTTGTTCTTAGTTTTCTATAGTTGTCCATAGTTGTCTGTTGTTGTCTGTAGTTGTCTGCTGTTGTCGGTAGTTGTCTATTGTTGTCTGCAGCTGTATATAGTTGTCTATAGTTGTCTGTATTTCTATATAGTTGTCTGTAGTTTTCTATCGTTATCTGTAGTTTTCTATATTTGTCTGTAGTCGTAAATAGTTGTATATAGTGGTCTGTAGTTGTATATAGTTGTCTATAGTTTTCTATAGTTGTCTGTAGTTGTTTATAGTTGTCTATAGTTTTCTATAGTAAGTAAGTAAGTAATATTTATTTATATAGCGCTTTTCGAGACCAGGGTCACAAAGCGCTTAGACAATCAAAACAATACTCAAAAAAGTACATACTTTAAAGATCAAGATAATACTGAGAACAACACAGGAGTTCCAGAAATTCAAGGAAAAGCCTGAACAAATAGAAACGTCTTAAGATGTTTCTTGAAGGAGTCAGTAGATCATCAAACACAGATGTTTCTTGAAGGAGTCAGTAGATCATCAAACACAGATGTTTCTTGAAGGAGTCAGTAGATCATCAAACACACATGTTTCTTGAAGGAGTCAGTAGATCATCAAACACAGATGTTTCTTGAAGGAGTCAGTAGATCATCAAACACAGATGTTTCTTGAAGGAGTCAGTAGATCATCAAACACAGATGTTTCTTAAAGGAGTCAGTAGATCCATCAAGAGCAAAGAGAGAGAAGATCGTTCCAAAGCTTAGGAGCAACAGCCTGAAAAGATTTCTCTCCTCTGGTCCTGAGCCGTGTTCATGGAACCATAAGTAGATTCTGATCCACAGACCTCAGAGCCCGAGCTGGGGTGTAAGGCTGGATCAGATCAGTGATGTAAGGAGGAGCCTGACCATGAATAGATCTGAAAGTAAGAACCAGAATTTTAAAGTTGATCCTGAAAGAAACTGGAAGCCAGTGAAGAGTTTGAAGGAGAAATGTGAGTTCTTCTACTAGAGCGGCTCAGAATTCTGAATCAACTGCAGACGAGACGATCCTTCTTGTTAAGACATGAAAACAAACTGTTACAATAGTCCAGACGAGAAGAAACAAACGCATGGATTATAAGATCCAGATCATGTTCCGACAACATTTTCCTAAGTTTAGAGATTTTTCTCAGTTGAAGGAAACAGTTTCTGGTCAGTTTTCTTCAGTGTTGAACAAGAGACATGTCTTTATCAAATACAACACCCAGGTTTCTCAGGCTCAGTTTGACAGACTGACATAAGTCACTCAAGTACTGACTCAACCCTGGAATCTTATCATCAACAATCACCAGAGTTTCAGTTTTGTCCACATTTAGCTTCAAAGTGTTTTCACTCATTGTTTGATTTCTAGCAACAATTGACAAAGTTCAGCCTCTGGGGCTCAGTTGGATCAACAGAGCAGTAGAGCTGGATGTCATCAGCAAAAATGTGATAAGAAACATCTGGAAATCTCTGAATGATTTTACCGAGGGGAATCAAGTACAGCAAAAACAATAAAGGACCCAGAACAGAACCTTGAGGGACTCCACACAACAGATCTGCTGATTCAGACCTCATTTGATTGACAGATACACTAAAACTGCGCCCAGAAAGGTAAGATGAGAACCATTCTAACACAGACCCAGACAGTCTTCATCCCTCAGTCTTCTCAGCAGGATCTGGTGATCAATAGTTGCCTGTAGTTGTCTATAGTTGTCTGTAGTTGTATATAGTTTTCTTTAGTTGTGTGTGTGTATGTGTGTGTGTGTGTGTGTGTGTGTGTGTGTGTGTGTGTGTGTGTGTGTGTGTGTGTGTGTGTGTGTGTGTGTGTGTGTGTGTGTGAGAGAGTGTGTGTGTGTGTGTGTGGTCAAGCCCTGATGCCCGTCAACCACTGCCCCAGCTATAGTCTTTTGAGATGTGCCGGCGGTGCACAACAGGCCTAAACAAGAGCTAGGTCCCTGCAGCCTCCTGCAGCTAGGACGTGGAGCTGGTAGTCCTGGGCTTACCCACGCCACCAGACCGACTCCATCTTGGTGAAGATAGTGCTACTGGTGATAGGGCACCCCTAGAGCACTTAAAATATCCTATTGCACAGGTATCCACCGATGACCACGGTGAACTTACCTGGATCCATATCTGGTCAAAGTCTGGCGGCGATGGGGTTTTTGGCGACGGGAGCCGGTTTGAATAGACCTGGAGCTCCTAGTCAGAGCCACGTCAGTGGCACAGGGTAAAGGTCGCCTTTAGCTGGGGCTGAGTGGCAGCTGTTCTCGGCAGACCCCTGTGCGACTGAGCAGCCCCTATATAGGGACCACACTGCTCACCTCAAGTGAGAAGGGGCCTAGAAAAGGTGGCCTAAAAATTGCCCACTCAACCCTCACCTGGACAGACTCCCGCACCTGTCGGGTCATTCCACTTCTGCTGTCGAAACAGAAGAAACAAGTATTTTAACCTCAAGCTGGCTTCATGGAACATAAACCTCTTGGACTCCTTTGGCAGGTCTGAACGACCTCACAGAAGGACAGCCCTGGTTGCGTCTGAGTTGAGACGCTTTAACATCGACATGCTGCCCTGAGAGAAACCAGGTCCTTGATGAGGGTCTAACAGAGGAGGGCATGGGCTACACGTTCTACTGGAAAGGCTATCCCCAAGGTGGACAACATCTGCACTGTGTTGGCCATTAAGAACATACTCCTGCTGAAGCTTACAGAAACACCTGTGGGCATCAGTGAGAGGCTGATGATCCTCCTCATCCCCCTGGAAAAGAGCCACTATGCCACACTACTCAGTGTGTTTGCTCCAACTCTACCATCTGTAAATGAGACTAAAGACTCCTTTTACCTAGCTCTGGGTGAGGCTCCGTCGGATCTCTAAGAGAGATAAGATCCTCTTGCTTGGGGACTTCAATGCTCGAGTTGGACGGGATAGTGGTATTTGGAAGGGGGTGCTTGACAGTCATGGATTGGTCAGACCATCTCAACAACATGAGGCTCCTGAGCCTCAGTTCCGAGCACAACCATAACTAACACCATCTTCCAGCAACAGAACAAACATCATGGATGATCCACGTTCACTGGCACCTGATTGATGACATCATTGTGAGGCGCTGTGACATCAGGGACGTTCTCCATACCTGGGCCATGAGAGGTGCAGAATGCTGGACAGATCATCACATGATTATGACCGAGGTCCTCATGAAAGTGCGCCCCCTATGCGGAAACACAGACCCAGTAGAAGAGGATTAGACTGTGTCTGTCTGAAAGATGCCACGACTAGAAATGAGTTTCATCGCTCCCTGGCTGAGAAACTAGGGGAGCTAGAACCTCCTAAGTGGTGACAGTACCACAGAACAACAATGGTCCACTGTTACATTCTCACATTTCTCCGGTCCTTCAAACTCTTCACTGGCTTCCAGTTTATTTCAGGATCAACTTTAAAATTCTGGTTCTTACTTTCAGATCTATTCATGGTCAGACTCCTCCTTACATCACTGATCTGATCCAGCCTTACACCCCAGCTCGGGCTCTGAGGTCTGTGGATCAGAATCGACTTATGGTTCCATGAACACGACTCAGGACCAGAGGAGAGAAATCTTTTCAGGCTGTTGCTCCTAAGCTTTGGAACAATCTTCCTCTCTCTTTGCTCTTGATGATCTACTGACTCCTTTAAGAAACATCTGTGTTTGATGATCTACTGACTCCTTCAAGAAACATCTGTGTTTGATGATCTACTGACTCCTTCAAGAAACATGTGTGTTTGATGATCTACTGACTCCTTCAAGAAACATGTGTGTTTGATGATCTACTGACTCCTTTAAGAAACATCTGTGTTTGATGATCTACTGACTCCTTCAAGAAACATGTGTGTTTGATGATCTACTGACTCCTTCAAGAAACATGTGTGTTTGATGATCTACTGACTCCTTTAAGAAACATCTGTGTTTGATGATCTACTGACTCCTTCAAGAAACATGTGTGTTTGATGATCTACTGACTCCTTCAAGAAACATCTGTGTTTGATGATCTACTGACTCCTTCAAGAAACATGTGTGTTTGATGATCTACTGACTCCTTCAAGAAACATGTGTGTTTGATGATCTACTGACTCCTTTAAGAAACATGTGTGTTTGATGATCTACTGACTCCTTTAAGAAACATGTGTGTTTGATGATCTACTGACTCCTTCAAGAAACATGTGTGTTTGATGATCTACTGACTCCTTTAAGAAACATGTGTGTTTGATGATCTACTGACTCCTTCAAGAAACATGTGTGTTTGATGATCTACTGACTCCTTCAAGAAACATCTGTGTTTGATGATCTACTGACTCCTTTAAGAAACATGTGTGTTTGATGATCTACTGACTCCTTCAAGAAACATGTGTGTTTGATGATCTACTGACTCCTTTAAGAAACATCTTAAGACGTTTCTATTTGTTCAGGCTTTTCCTTGAATTTCTGGAACTCCTGTGTTGTTCTCAGTATTATCTTGATCTTTAAAATATGTACTTTTTTGAGTATTGTTTTGATTGTTTAAGCGCTTTGTGACCCTGGTCTGGAAAAGCGCTATATAAATAAATATTACTTACTTACTTACTTACTGACATCAGCCCTTCAGGATCAGCAGCCCAATCACTTGGATTCAAAAGCAAGAACCATCAGGACTGGTTTGATAACAAAGATCCATAACCTGCTCGGCAGCACGAGGCACATCAACCCTGAAGAACCTCCTCCAACCCTCCAGACAGAGATGGCAGAGAGCGACAGGAAGTGCAGAGAACTTTGCGGACCATGAAGAACGTATGATGGACGGAGAAGACAC
>NW_028258816.1:22500-25000 GCF_982586985.1 Callionymus lyra
AAGAACATGGGTGGAGGTGACATTAGATAAAGAACATGGGTGGAGGTGACATTAGATAAAGAACATGGGTGGAGGTGACAGTAGATAAAGAACATGGGTGGAGGTGACATTAGATAAAGAACATGGGTGGAGGTGACAGTAGATAAAGAACATGGGTGGAGGTGACATTAGGTAAAGAACATGGGTGGAGGTGACATTAGATAAAGAACATGGGTGGAGGTGACAGTAGATAAAGAACATGGGTGGAGGTGACAGTAGATAAAGAACATGGGTGGAGGTGACATTAGATAAAGAACATGGGTGGAGGTGACAGTAGATAAAGAACATGGGTGGAGGTGACATTAGGTAAAGAACATGGGTGGAGGTGACATTAGATAAAGAACATGGGTGGAGGTGACATTAGATAAAGAACATGGGTGGAGGTGACATTAGATAAAGAACATGGGTGGAGGTGACAGTAGATAAAGAACATGGGTGGAGGTGACAGTAGATAAAGAACATGGGTGGAGGTGACAGTAGATAAAGAACATGGGTGGAGGTGACATTAGATAAAGAACATGGGTGGAGGTGACAGTAGATAAAGAACATGGGTGGAGGTGACAGTAGATAAAGAACATGGGTGGAGGTGACAGTAGATAAAGAACATGGGTGGAGGTGACATTAGATAAAGAACATGGGTGGAGGTGATATTAGATAAAGAACATGGGTGGAGGTGACATTAGATAAAGAACATGGGTGGATGTGACAGTAGATAAAGAACATGGGTGGAGGTGACATTAGATAAAGAACATGGGTGGAGGTGACAGTAGATAAAGAACATGGGTGGAGGTGACATTAGATAAAGAACATGGGTGGAGGTGACATTAGATAAAGAACATGGGTGGAGGTGACAGTAGATAAAGAACATGGGTGGAGGTGACATTAGATAAAGAACATGGGTGGAGGTGACATTAGATAAAGAACATGGGTGGAGGTGACATTAGATAAAGAACATGGGTGGAGGTGACATTAGATAAAGAACATGGGTGGAGGTGACAGTAGATAAAGAACATGGGTGGAGGTGACATTAGATAAAGAACATGGGTGGAGGTGACATTAGATAAAGAACATGGGTGGAGGTGATATTAGATAAAGAACATGGGTGGAGGTGACAGTAGATAAAGAACATGGGTGGAGGTGACATTAGATAAAGAACATGGGTGGAGGTGATATTAGATAAAGAACATGGGTGGAGGTGATATTAGATAAAGAACATGGGTGGAGGTGATATTAGATAAAGAACATGGGTGGAGGTGACATTAGATAAAGAACATGGGTGGAGGTGACAGTAGATAAAGAACATGGGTGGAGGTGACAGTAGATAAAGAACATGGGTGGAGGTGACAGTAGATAAAGAACATGGGTGGAGGTGACAGTAGATAAAGAACATGGGTGGAGGTGACAGTAGATAAAGAACATGGGTGGAGGTGACAGTAGATAAAGAACATGGGTGGAGGTGACAGTAGATAAAGAACATGGGTGGAGGTGACAGTAGATAAAGAACATGGGTGGAGGTGACATTAGATAAAGAACATGGGTGGAGGTGACATTAGATAAAGAACATGGGTGGAGGTGACAGTAGATAAAGAACATGGGTGGAGGTGATATTAGATAAAGAACATGGGTGGAGGTGACATTAGATAAAGAACATGGGTGGAGGTGACATTAGATAAAGAACATGGGTGGAGGTGACATTAGATAAAGAACATGGGTGGAGGTGACAGTACATAAAGAACATGGGTGGAGGTGACAGTACATAAAGAACATGGGTGGAGGTGACAGTAGATAAAGAACATGGGTGGAGGTGACAGTAGATAAAGAACATGGGTGGAGGTGACATTAGATAAAGAACATGGGTGGAGGTGACATTAGATAAAGAACATGGGTGGAGGTGACATTAGATAAAGAACATGGGTGGAGGTGACAGTAGATAAAGAACATGGGTGGAGGTGACAGTAGATAAAGAACATGGGTGGAGGTGACAGTAGATAAAGAACATGGGTGGAGGTGACATTAGATAAAGAACATGGGTGGAGGTGACAGTAGATAAAGAACATGGGTGGAGGTGACAGTAGATAAAGAACATGGGTGGAGGTGCCAGTAGATAAAGAACATGGGTGGAGGTGACAGTAGATAAAGAACATGGGTGGAGGTGACAGTAGATAAAGAACATGGGTGGAGGTGACATTAGATAAAGAACATGGGTGGAGGTGACAGTAGATAAAGAACATGGGTGGAGGTGCCAGTAGATAAAGAACATGGGTGGAGGTGACAGTAGATAAAGAACATGGGTGGAGGTGACAGTAGATAAAGAACATGGGTGGAGGTGACAGTAGATAAAGAACATGGGTGGAGGTGCCAGTAGATAAAGAACATGGTTGGAGGTGACAGTAGATAAAGAACATGGGTGGAGGTGACAGTAGATAAAGAACATGGGTGGAGGTGACAGTAGATAAAGAAC
>NW_028258817.1:0-30888 GCF_982586985.1 Callionymus lyra
TTTTTTACCTCTTCAAAACTCCAACTTTTTTTTTTTTTTTAACTCTTCAAAACTCCAACTTTTTTTTTTTTTTTTTTTTACCTCTTCAAAACTCCAACTTTTTATTTTTTTTTACCTCTTCAAAACTCAATTTTTTTTTTTTTTTTTTTTTTACCTATTCAAAACTCCAACATTGATTTTTGTTCCTTTTTTTACCTCTTCAAAACTCCAATTTTTTTTTTTTTTTTTTTTACCTCTTCAAAACTCCAACATTGATTTTTTGTTCCTTTTTTTACCTCTTCAAAACTCAATTTTTTTTTTTTTTTTTTACCTCTTCAAAACTCCAACATTTTTCTTTTTTTACCTCTTCAAAACTCAATTTTTTTTTTTTTTTTTTATCTCTTCAAAACTCCAACATTGATTTTTTGTTCCTTTTTTTACCTCTTCAAAACTCCACAATTTTTTTTTATTTTTTTTTTACCTCTTCAAAACTCCAACTTTTTTTTTTTTTTTTTTTACCTCTTCAAAACTCCAACATTGATTTTTTGTTCCTTTTTTTACCTCTTCAAAACTCCAACTTTTTATTTTTTTTTACCTCTTCAAAACTCAATTTTTTTTTTTTTTTTTTTTTTACCTCTTCAAAACTCCAACATTGATTTTTGTTCCTTTTTTTACCTCTTCAAAACTCCAAATTTTTTTTTTTTTTTTTTTACCTCTTCAAAACTCCAACTTTTTTTTTTTTTTTTTTTACCTCTTCAAAACTCCAACTTTTTTTTTTTTTTTTTTACCTCTTCAAAACTCCAACATTGATTTTTTGTTCCTTTTTTTACCTCTTCAAACCTCAATTTTTTTTATTTTTTTTTACCTCTTCAAAACTCCAACATTTTTTTTTTTTTACCTCTTAAAAACTCAATTTTTTTTTTTTTTTTTTTATCTCTTCAAAACTCCAACATTGATTTTTTGTTCCTTTTTTTACCTCTTCAAAACTCCACACTTTTTTTTTTTTTTTTTTTTACCTCTTCAAAACTCCAACTTTTTATTTTTTTTTACCTCTTCAAAACTCCAACTTTTTTTTTTTTTTAACTCTTCAAAACTCCAACTTTTTATTTTTTTTTACCTCTTCAAAACTCAATTTTTTTTTTTTTTTTTTACCTCTTCAAAACTCCAACTTTTTTTTTTTTTTTTTTACCTCTTCAAAACTCCAACATTGATTTTTTGTTCCTTTTTTTACCTCTTCAAAACTCAATTTTTTTTTTTTTTTTACCTCTTCAAAACTCCAACATTTTTTTTTTTTACCTCTTCAAAACTCCACAATTTTTTTTTTTTTTTTTTTTTACCTCTTCAAAACTCTATTTTTTTTTTTTTTTTTTACCTCTTCAAAACTCCAACATTTTTTTTTTTTACCTCTTCAAAACTCAATTTTTTTTAATTTTTTTTTATCTCTTCAAAACTCCAACATTTTTTTTTTTTTTTAACTCTTCAAAACTCCACATTTTTTTTTTTTTACCTCTTCAAAACTCCTAAATTTTTTTTTTTTTTTTTACCTCTTCAAAACTCCAACTTTTTTTTTTTTTTTACCTCTTCAAAACTCCACAAATTTTTTTTATATTTTTTTTACCTCTTCAAAACTCCACAATTTTTTTTTTTACCTCTTCAAAACTCCACAATTTTTTTTTTTTTTTTTTTTACCTCTTCAAAACTCCAACTTTTTTTTTTTTTTAACTCTTCAAAACTCCAACTTTTTTTTTTTTTTTTTTTACCTCTTCAAAACTCCAACTTTTTATTTTTTTTTACCTCTTCAAAACTCAATTTTTTTTTATTTTTTTTATTTACCTCTTCAAAACTCCAACATTGATTTTTGTTCCTTTTTTTACCTCTTCAAAACTCCACATTTTTTTTTTATTTTTTTTTACCTCTTCAAAACTCCAACTTTTTTTTTTTTTTTTTTTACCTCTTCAAAACTCCAACTTTTTTTTTTTTTTTTTACCTCTTCAAAACTCCAACATTGATTTTTTGTTCCTTTTTTTACCTCTTCAAAACTCAATTTTTTTTTTTTTTTTTTACCTCTTCAAAACTCCAACATTTTTCTTTTTTTAACCTCTTCAAAACTCAATTTTTTTTTTTTTTTTTTTATCTCTTCAAAACTCCAACATTGATTTTTTGTTCCTTTTTTTACCTCTTCAAAACTCCACAATTTTTTTTTTTTTTTTTTTTACCTCTTCAAAACTCTATTTTTTTTTTTTTTTTTTTACCTCTTCAAAACTCCAACATTTTTTTTTTTTACCTCTTCAAAACTCCAACATTTTTCTTTTTTTACCTCTTCAAAACTCAATTTTTTTTTATTTTTTTTTATCTCTTCAAAACTCCAACATTGATTTTTTGTTCCTTTTTTTACCTCTTCAAAACTCCAATTTTTTTTTTTTTTTTTTTTTACCTCTTCAAAACTCCAACTTTTTTTTTTTTTTTTTACCTCTTCAAAACTCCAACTTTTTTTTTTTTTTTTTTTTACCTCTTCAAAACTCAATTTTTTTTTTTTTTTTTTTTTACCTCTTCAAAACTCCAACATTGATTTTTGTTCCTTTTTTTACCTCTTCAAAACTCCAAATTTTTTTTTTTTTTTTTTTTACCTCTTCAAAACTCCAACTTTTTTTTTTTTTTTTTTTACCTCTTCAAAACTCCAACATTGATTTTTTGTTCCTTTTTTTACCTCTTCAAAACTCAATTTTTTTTTTTTTTTTTTACCTCTTCAAAACTCCAACATTTTTCTTTTTTTACCTCTTCAAAACTCAATTTTTTTTTTTTTTTTTTTATCTCTTCAAAACTCCAACATTGATTTTTTGTTCCTTTTTTTACCTCTTCAAAACTCCACAATTTTTTTTTTTTTTTTTTTTTACCTCTTCAAAACTCCAACTTTTTTTTTTTTTTTTTTTACCTCTTCAAAACTCCAACATTGATTTTTTGTTCCTTTTTTTACCTCTTCAAAACTCCAACTTTTTATTTTTTTTTACCTCTTCAAAACTCAATTTTTTTTTTTTTTTTTTTTTACCTCTTCAAAACTCCAACATTGATTTTTTGTTCCTTTTTTTACCTCTTCAAAACTCCACAATTTTTTTTTTTTTTTTTTTTTACCTCTTCAAAACTCCAACATTTTTCTTTTTTTACCTCTTCAAAACTCAATTTTTTTTTTTTTTTTTTTATCTCTTCAAAACTCCAACATTGATTTTTTGTTCCTTTTTTTACCTCTTCAAAACTCAATTTTTTTTTTTTTTTTTACCTCTTCAAAACTCCAACATTTTTTTTTTTTTACCTCTTCAAAACTCAATTTTTTTTAATTTTTTTTTATCTCTTCAAAACTCCAACATTGATTTTTTGTTCCTTTTTTTACCTCTTCAAAACTCCAATTTTTTTTTTTTTTTTTTTACCTCTTCAAAACTCCAACTTTTTTTTTTTTTTTTTTTACCTCTTCAAAACTCCAACATTGATTTTTTGTTCCTTTTTTTACCTCTTCAAAACTCTATTTTTTTTTTTTTTTTTTACCTCTTCAAAACTCCAACATTTTTCTTTTTTTACCTCTTCAAAACTCAATTTTTTTTTTTTTTTTTTTATCTCTTCAAAACTCCAACATTGATTTTTTGTTCCTTTTTTTACCTCTTCAAAACTCCACAATTTTTTTTTTTTTTTTTTTTTTACCTCTTCAAAACTCCAATTTTTTTTTTTTTTTTTTACCTCTTCAAAACTCAATTTTTTTTTATTTTTTTTTATCTCTTCAAAACTCCAACATTGATTTTTTGTTCCTTTTTTTACCTCTTCAAAACTCCACAATTTTTTTTTTTTTTTTTTTTTACCTCTTCAAAACTCCAACTTTTTTTTTTTTTTTTTTTACCTCTTCAAAACTCCAACATTGATTTTTTGTTCCTTTTTTTACCTCTTCAAAACTCAATTTTTTTTTTTTTTTTTTACCTCTTCAAAACTCCAACATTTTTCTTTTTTTACCTCTTCAAAACTCAATTTTTTTTTTTTTTTTTTATCTCTTCAAAACTCCAACATTGATTTTTTGTTCCTTTTTTTACCTCTTCAAAACTCCACAATTTTTTTTTTTTTTTTTTTTTTACCTCTTCAAAACTCCAACTTTTTTTTTTTTTTTTTTTACCTCTTCAAAACTCCAACATTGATTTTTTGTTCCTTTTTTTACCTCTTCAAAACTCCAACTTTTTATTTTTTTTTACCTCTTCAAAACTCAATTTTTTTTTTTTTTTTTTTTTTACCTCTTCAAAACTCCAACATTGATTTTTGTTCCTTTTTTTACCTCTTCAAAACTCCAAATTTTTTTTTTTTTTTTTTTTACCTCTTCAAAACTCCAACTTTTTTTTTTTTTTTTTTTACCTCTTCAAAACTCCAATTTTTTTTTTTTTTTTTTTTACCTCTTCAAAACTCCAACTTTTTTTTTTTTTTTTTTTACCTCTTCAAAACTCCAACATTGATTTTTTACCTCTTCAAAACTCTATTTTTTTTTTTTTTTTTTTACCTCTTCAAAACTCCAACATTTTTCTTTTTTTACCTCTTCAAAACTCAATTTTTTTTTTTTTTTTTTTATCTCTTCAAAACTCCAACATTGATTTTTTGTTCCTTTTTTTACCTCTTCAAAACTCCACAATTTTTTTTTTTTTTTTTTTTTTTACCTCTTCAAAACTCCAATTTTTTTTATTTTTTTTTACCTCTTCAAAACTCAATTTTTTTTTTTTTTTTTTTATCTCTTCAAAACTCCAACATTGATTTTTTGTTCCTTTTTTTACCTCTTCAAAACTCCACAATTTTTTTTTTTTTTTTTTTTTACCTCTTCAAAACTCCAACTTTTTTTTTTTTTTTTTTTACCTCTTCAAAACTCCAACATTGATTTTTTGTTCCTTTTTTTACCTCTTCAAAACTCAATTTTTTTTTTTTTTTTTTACCTCTTCAAAACTCCAACATTTTTCTTTTTTTACCTCTTCAAAACTCAATTTTTTTTTTTTTTTTTTATCTCTTCAAAACTCCAACATTGATTTTTTGTTCCTTTTTTTACCTCTTCAAAACTCCACAATTTTTTTTTTTTTTTTTTTTACCTCTTCAAAACTCCAACTTTTTTTTTTTTTTTTTTTACCTCTTCAAAACTCCAACATTGATTTTTTGTTCCTTTTTTTACCTCTTCAAAACTCCAACTTTTTATTTTTTTTTACCTCTTCAAAACTCAATTTTTTTTTTTTTTTTTTTTTTACCTCTTCAAAACTCCAACATTGATTTTTGTTCCTTTTTTTACCTCTTCAAAACTCCACAATTTTTTTTTTTTTTTTTTTTTACCTCTTCAAAACTCCAACATTTTTCTTTTTTTACCTCTTCAAAACTCAATTTTTTTTTTTTTTTTTTTATCTCTTCAAAACTCCAACATTGATTTTTTGTTCCTTTTTTTACCTCTTCAAAACTCAATTTTTTTTTTTTTTTTTACCTCTTCAAAACTCCAACATTTTTTTTTTTTTACCTCTTCAAAACTCAATTTTTTTTAATTTTTTTTTATCTCTTCAAAACTCCAACATTGATTTTTTGTTCCTTTTTTTACCTCTTCAAAACTCCAATTTTTTTTTTTTTTTTTTTTACCTCTTCAAAACTCCAACTTTTTTTTTTTTTTTTTTTACCTCTTCAAAACTCCAACATTGATTTTTTGTTCCTTTTTTTACCTCTTCAAAACTCTATTTTTTTTTTTTTTTTTTTACCTCTTCAAAACTCCAACATTTTTCTTTTTTTACCTCTTCAAAACTCAATTTTTTTTTTTTTTTTTTTATCTCTTCAAAACTCCAACATTGATTTTTTGTTCCTTTTTTTACCTCTTCAAAACTCCACAATTTTTTTTTTTTTTTTTTTTACCTCTTCAAAACTCCAATTTTTTTTTTTTTTTTTACCTCTTCAAAACTCAATTTTTTTTTTTTTTTTTTATCTCTTCAAAACTCCAACATTGATTTTTTGTTCCTTTTTTTACCTCTTCAAAACTCCACAATTTTTTTTTTTTTTTTTTTTTACCTCTTCAAAACTCCAACTTTTTTTTTTTTTTTTTTTACCTCTTCAAAACTCCAACATTGATTTTTTGTTCCTTTTTTTACCTCTTCAAAACTCAATTTTTTTTTTTTTTTTTTACCTCTTCAAAACTCCAACATTTTTCTTTTTTTACCTCTTCAAAACTCAATTTTTTTTTTTTTTTTTTTATCTCTTCAAAACTCCAACATTGATTTTTTGTTCCTTTTTTTACCTCTTCAAAACTCCACAATTTTTTTTTTTTTTTTTTTTTTACCTCTTCAAAACTCCAACTTTTTTTTTTTTTTTTTTTTACCTCTTCAAAACTCCAACATTGATTTTTTGTTCCTTTTTTTACCTCTTCAAAACTCCAACTTTTTATTTTTTTTTTACCTCTTCAAAACTCAATTTTTTTTTTTTTTTTTTTTTTACCTCTTCAAAACTCCAACATTGATTTTTGTTCCTTTTTTTACCTCTTCAAAACTCCAAATTTTTTTTTTTTTTTTTTTTACCTCTTCAAAACTCCAACTTTTTTTTTTTTTTTTTTTACCTCTTAAAAACTCCAACATTGATTTTTGTTCCTTTTTTTACCTCTTCAAAACTCCACATTTTTTTTTTATTTTTTTTTACCTCTTCAAAACTCCAACTTTTTTTTTTTTTTTTTTTACCTCTTCAAAACTCCAACTTTTTTTTTTTTTTTTTTACCTCTTCAAAACTCCAACATTGATTTTTTGTTCCTTTTTTTACCTCTTCAAAACTCAATTTTTTTTTTTTTTTTTTACCTCTTCAAAACTCCAACATTTTTCTTTTTTTAACCTCTTCAAAACTCAATTTTTTTTTTTTTTTTTTTATCTCTTCAAAACTCCAACATTGATTTTTTGTTCCTTTTTTTACCTCTTCAAAACTCCACAATTTTTTTTTTTTTTTTTTTTACCTCTTCAAAACTCTATTTTTTTTTTTTTTTTTTTACCTCTTCAAAACTCCAACATTTTTTTTTTTTACCTCTTCAAAACTCCAACATTTTTCTTTTTTTACCTCTTCAAAACTCAATTTTTTTTTATTTTTTTTTATCTCTTCAAAACTCCAACATTGATTTTTTGTTCCTTTTTTTACCTCTTCAAAACTCCAATTTTTTTTTTTTTTTTTTTTTTACCTCTTCAAAACTCCAACTTTTTTTTTTTTTTTTTTACCTCTTCAAAACTCCAACTTTTTTTTTTTTTTTTTTTTACCTCTTCAAAACTCAATTTTTTTTTTTTTTTTTTTTTTACCTCTTCAAAACTCCAACATTGATTTTTGTTCCTTTTTTTACCTCTTCAAAACTCCAAATTTTTTTTTTTTTTTTTTTTACCTCTTCAAAACTCCAACTTTTTTTTTTTTTTTTTTTACCTCTTCAAAACTCCAACATTGATTTTTTGTTCCTTTTTTTACCTCTTCAAAACTCAATTTTTTTTTTTTTTTTTTACCTCTTCAAAACTCCAACATTTTTCTTTTTTTACCTCTTCAAAACTCAATTTTTTTTTTTTTTTTTTTATCTCTTCAAAACTCCAACATTGATTTTTTGTTCCTTTTTTTACCTCTTCAAAACTCCACAATTTTTTTTTTTTTTTTTTTTTACCTCTTCAAAACTCCAACTTTTTTTTTTTTTTTTTTTACCTCTTCAAAACTCCAACATTGATTTTTTGTTCCTTTTTTTACCTCTTCAAAACTCCAACTTTTTATTTTTTTTTACCTCTTCAAAACTCAATTTTTTTTTTTTTTTTTTTTTTACCTCTTCAAAACTCCAACATTGATTTTTTGTTCCTTTTTTTACCTCTTCAAAACTCCACAATTTTTTTTTTTTTTTTTTTTTACCTCTTCAAAACTCCAACATTTTTCTTTTTTTACCTCTTCAAAACTCAATTTTTTTTTTTTTTTTTTTATCTCTTCAAAACTCCAACATTGATTTTTTGTTCCTTTTTTTACCTCTTCAAAACTCAATTTTTTTTTTTTTTTTTACCTCTTCAAAACTCCAACATTTTTTTTTTTTTACCTCTTCAAAACTCAATTTTTTTTAATTTTTTTTTATCTCTTCAAAACTCCAACATTGATTTTTTGTTCCTTTTTTTACCTCTTCAAAACTCCAATTTTTTTTTTTTTTTTTTTTACCTCTTCAAAACTCCAACTTTTTTTTTTTTTTTTTTTACCTCTTCAAAACTCCAACATTGATTTTTTGTTCCTTTTTTTACCTCTTCAAAACTCTATTTTTTTTTTTTTTTTTTACCTCTTCAAAACTCCAACATTTTTCTTTTTTTACCTCTTCAAAACTCAATTTTTTTTTTTTTTTTTTTATCTCTTCAAAACTCCAACATTGATTTTTTGTTCCTTTTTTTACCTCTTCAAAACTCCACAATTTTTTTTTTTTTTTTTTTTTTACCTCTTCAAAACTCCAATTTTTTTTTTTTTTTTTTACCTCTTCAAAACTCAATTTTTTTTTATTTTTTTTTATCTCTTCAAAACTCCAACATTGATTTTTTGTTCCTTTTTTTACCTCTTCAAAACTCCACAATTTTTTTTTTTTTTTTTTTTACCTCTTCAAAACTCCAACTTTTTTTTTTTTTTTTTTACCTCTTCAAAACTCCAACATTGATTTTTTGTTCCTTTTTTTACCTCTTCAAAACTCAATTTTTTTTTTTTTTTTTTACCTCTTCAAAACTCCAACATTTTTCTTTTTTTACCTCTTCAAAACTCAATTTTTTTTTTTTTTTTTTTATCTCTTCAAAACTCCAACATTGATTTTTTGTTCCTTTTTTTACCTCTTCAAAACTCCACAATTTTTTTTTTTTTTTTTTTTTACCTCTTCAAAACTCCAACTTTTTTTTTTTTTTTTTTTACCTCTTCAAAACTCCAACATTGATTTTTTGTTCCTTTTTTTACCTCTTCAAAACTCCAACTTTTTATTTTTTTTTACCTCTTCAAAACTCAATTTTTTTTTTTTTTTTTTTTTTACCTCTTCAAAACTCCAACATTGATTTTTGTTCCTTTTTTTACCTCTTCAAAACTCCAAATTTTTTTTTTTTTTTTTTTACCTCTTCAAAACTCCAACTTTTTTTTTTTTTTTTTTTACCTCTTCAAAACTCCAATTTTTTTTTTTTTTTTTTTTACCTCTTCAAAACTCCAACTTTTTTTTTTTTTTTTTTACCTCTTCAAAACTCCAACATTGATTTTTTACCTCTTCAAAACTCTATTTTTTTTTTTTTTTTTTACCTCTTCAAAACTCCAACATTTTTCTTTTTTTACCTCTTCAAAACTCAATTTTTTTTTTTTTTTTTTTATCTCTTCAAAACTCCAACATTGATTTTTTGTTCCTTTTTTTACCTCTTCAAAACTCCACAATTTTTTTTTTTTTTTTTTTTTACCTCTTCAAAACTCCAATTTTTTTTTTTTTTTTTACCTCTTCAAAACTCAATTTTTTTTTTTTTTTTTTTATCTCTTCAAAACTCCAACATTGATTTTTTGTTCCTTTTTTTACCTCTTCAAAACTCCACAATTTTTTTTTTTTTTTTTTTTTACCTCTTCAAAACTCCAACTTTTTTTTTTTTTTTTTTTACCTCTTCAAAACTCCAACATTGATTTTTTGTTCCTTTTTTTACCTCTTCAAAACTCAATTTTTTTTTTTTTTTTTTACCTCTTCAAAACTCCAACATTTTTCTTTTTTTACCTCTTCAAAACTCAATTTTTTTTTTTTTTTTTTTATCTCTTCAAAACTCCAACATTGATTTTTTGTTCCTTTTTTTACCTCTTCAAAACTCCACAATTTTTTTTTTTTTTTTTTTTTACCTCTTCAAAACTCCAACTTTTTTTTTTTTTTTTTTTTACCTCTTCAAAACTCCAACATTGATTTTTTGTTCCTTTTTTTACCTCTTCAAAACTCCAACTTTTTATTTTTTTTTACCTCTTCAAAACTCAATTTTTTTTTTTTTTTTTTTTTTACCTCTTCAAAACTCCAACATTGATTTTTGTTCCTTTTTTTACCTCTTCAAAACTCCACAATTTTTTTTTTTTTTTTTTTTTACCTCTTCAAAACTCCAACATTTTTCTTTTTTTACCTCTTCAAAACTCAATTTTTTTTTTTTTTTTTTATCTCTTCAAAACTCCAACATTGATTTTTTGTTCCTTTTTTTACCTCTTCAAAACTCAATTTTTTTTTTTTTTTTTACCTCTTCAAAACTCCAACATTTTTTTTTTTTTACCTCTTCAAAACTCAATTTTTTTTAATTTTTTTTTATCTCTTCAAAACTCCAACATTGATTTTTTGTTCCTTTTTTTACCTCTTCAAAACTCCAATTTTTTTTTTTTTTTTTTTTACCTCTTCAAAACTCCAACTTTTTTTTTTTTTTTTTTTACCTCTTCAAAACTCCAACATTGATTTTTTGTTCCTTTTTTTACCTCTTCAAAACTCTATTTTTTTTTTTTTTTTTTACCTCTTCAAAACTCCAACATTTTTCTTTTTTTACCTCTTCAAAACTCAATTTTTTTTTTTTTTTTTTTATCTCTTCAAAACTCCAACATTGATTTTTTGTTCCTTTTTTTACCTCTTCAAAACTCCACAATTTTTTTTTTTTTTTTTTTTTACCTCTTCAAAACTCCAATTTTTTTTTTTTTTTTTTACCTCTTCAAAACTCAATTTTTTTTTTTTTTTTTTATCTCTTCAAAACTCCAACATTGATTTTTTGTTCCTTTTTTTACCTCTTCAAAACTCCACAATTTTTTTTTTTTTTTTTTTTTACCTCTTCAAAACTCCAACTTTTTTTTTTTTTTTTTTTACCTCTTCAAAACTCCAACATTGATTTTTTGTTCCTTTTTTTACCTCTTCAAAACTCAATTTTTTTTTTTTTTTTTTACCTCTTCAAAACTCCAACATTTTTCTTTTTTTACCTCTTCAAAACTCAATTTTTTTTTTTTTTTTTTTATCTCTTCAAAACTCCAACATTGATTTTTTGTTCCTTTTTTTACCTCTTCAAAACTCCACAATTTTTTTTTTTTTTTTTTTTTACCTCTTCAAAACTCCAACTTTTTTTTTTTTTTTTTTTACCTCTTCAAAACTCCAACATTGATTTTTTGTTCCTTTTTTTACCTCTTCAAAACTCCAACTTTTTATTTTTTTTTACCTCTTCAAAACTCAATTTTTTTTTTTTTTTTTTTTTTACCTCTTCAAAACTCCAACATTGATTTTTGTTCCTTTTTTTACCTCTTCAAAACTCCAAATTTTTTTTTTTTTTTTTTTACCTCTTCAAAACTCCAACTTTTTTTTTTTTTTTTTTTTACCTCTTCAAAACTCCAATTTTTTTTTTTTTTTTTTTTACCTCTTCAAAACTCCAACTTTTTTTTTTTTTTTTTTTACCTCTTCAAAACTCCAACATTGATTTTTTGTTCCTTTTTTTACCTCTTCAAAACTCTATTTTTTTTTTTTTTTTTTTACCTCTTCAAAACTCCAACATTTTTCTTTTTTTACCTCTTCAAAACTCAATTTTTTTTTTTTTTTTTTATCTCTTCAAAACTCCAACATTGATTTTTTGTTCCTTTTTTTACCTCTTCAAAACTCCACAATTTTTTTTTTTTTTTTTTTTTTACCTCTTCAAAACTCCAATTTTTTTTTTTTTTTTTTACCTCTTCAAAACTCAATTTTTTTTTTTTTTTTTTTTATCTCTTCAAAACTCCAACATTGATTTTTTGTTCCTTTTTTTACCTCTTCAAAACTCCACAATTTTTTTTTTTTTTTTTTTTTACCTCTTCAAAACTCCAACTTTTTTTTTTTTTTTTTTTACCTCTTCAAAACTCCAACATTGATTTTTTGTTCCTTTTTTTACCTCTTCAAAACTCAATTTTTTTTTTTTTTTTTTACCTCTTCAAAACTCCAACATTTTTCTTTTTTTACCTCTTCAAAACTCAATTTTTTTTTTTTTTTTTTTATCTCTTCAAAACTCCAACATTGATTTTTTGTTCCTTTTTTTACCTCTTCAAAACTCCACAATTTTTTTTTTTTTTTTTTTTACCTCTTCAAAACTCCAACTTTTTTTTTTTTTTTTTTTACCTCTTCAAAACTCCAACATTGATTTTTTGTTCCTTTTTTTACCTCTTCAAAACTCCAACTTTTTATTTTTTTTTACCTCTTCAAAACTCAATTTTTTTTTTTTTTTTTTTTTTACCTCTTCAAAACTCCAACATTGATTTTTGTTCCTTTTTTTACCTCTTCAAAACTCCAAATTTTTTTTTATTTTTTTTTTACCTCTTCAAAACTCCAACTTTTTTTTTTTTTTTTTTTACCTCTTCAAAACTCCAACATTGATTTTTTGTTCCTTTTTTTACCTCTTCAAAACTCAATTTTTTTTTTTTTTTTTTACCTCTTCAAAACTCCAACATTTTTCTTTTTTTACCTCTTCAAAACTCAATTTTTTTTTTTTTTTTTTATCTCTTCAAAACTCCAACATTGATTTTTTGTTCCTTTTTTTACCTCTTCAAAACTCCACAATTTTTTTTTTTTTTTTTTTTTACCTCTTCAAAACTCCAACTTTTTTTTTTTTTTTTTTTACCTCTTCAAAACTCCAACATTGATTTTTTGTTCCTTTTTTTACCTCTTCAAAACTCCAACTTTTTATTTTTTTTTACCTCTTCAAAACTCAATTTTTTTTTTTTTTTTTTTTTTACCTCTTCAAAACTCCAACATTGATTTTTGTTCCTTTTTTTACCTCTTCAAAACTCCAAATTTTTTTTTTTTTTTTTTTTACCTCTTCAAAACTCCAACTTTTTTTTTTTTTTTTTTTACCTCTTCAAAACTCCAACATTGATTTTTTGTTCCTTTTTTTACCTCTTCAAACCTCAATTTTTTTTATTTTTTTTTACCTCTTCAAAACTCCAACATTTTTTTTTTTTTACCTCTTAAAAACTCAATTTTTTTTTTTTTTTTTTTATCTCTTCAAAACTCCAACATTGATTTTTTGTTCCTTTTTTTACCTCTTCAAAACTCCAAATTTTTTTTTTTTTTTTTTTTACCTCTTCAAAACTCCAACTTTTTTTTTTTTTTTTTTTACCTCTTCAAAACTCCAACATTGATTTTTTGTTCCTTTTTTTACCTCTTCAAACCTCAATTTTTTTTATTTTTTTTTACCTCTTCAAAACTCCAACATTTTTTTTTTTTTACCTCTTAAAAACTCAATTTTTTTTTTTTTTTTTTTATCTCTTCAAAACTCCAACATTGATTTTTTGTTCCTTTTTTTACCTCTTCAAAACTCCACACTTTTTTTTTTTTTTTTTTTTTACCTCTTCAAAACTCCAACTTTTTATTTTTTTTTACCTCTTCAAAACTCCAACTTTTTTTTTTTTTTAACTCTTCAAAACTCCAACTTTTTATTTTTTTTTACCTCTTCAAAACTCAATTTTTTTTTTTTTTTTTTACCTCTTCAAAACTCCAACTTTTTTTTTTTTTTTTTTACCTCTTCAAAACTCCAACATTGATTTTTTGTTCCTTTTTTTACCTCTTCAAAACTCAATTTTTTTTTTTTTTTTACCTCTTCAAAACTCCAACATTTTTTTTTTTTACCTCTTCAAAACTCCACAATTTTTTTTTTTTTTTTTTTTTACCTCTTCAAAACTCTATTTTTTTTTTTTTTTTTTACCTCTTCAAAACTCCAACATTTTTTTTTTTTACCTCTTCAAAACTCAATTTTTTTTAATTTTTTTTTATCTCTTCAAAACTCCAACATTTTTTTTTTTTTTTAACTCTTCAAAACTCCACATTTTTTTTTTTTTACCTCTTCAAAACTCCTAAATTTTTTTTTTTTTTTTTTACCTCTTCAAAACTCCAACTTTTTTTTTTTTTTTACCTCTTCAAAACTCCACAAATTTTTTTTATATTTTTTTTACCTCTTCAAAACTCCACAATTTTTTTTTTTACCTCTTCAAAACTCCACAATTTTTTTTTTTTTTTTTTTTACCTCTTCAAAACTCCAACTTTTTTTTTTTTTTAACTCTTCAAAACTCCAACTTTTTTTTTTTTTTTTTTTACCTCTTCAAAACTCCAACTTTTTATTTTTTTTTACCTCTTCAAAACTCAATTTTTTTTTATTTTTTTTATTTACCTCTTCAAAACTCCAACATTGATTTTTGTTCCTTTTTTTACCTCTTCAAAACTCCACATTTTTTTTTTATTTTTTTTTACCTCTTCAAAACTCCAACTTTTTTTTTTTTTTTTTTTACCTCTTCAAAACTCCAACTTTTTTTTTTTTTTTTTACCTCTTCAAAACTCCAACATTGATTTTTTGTTCCTTTTTTTACCTCTTCAAAACTCAATTTTTTTTTTTTTTTTTACCTCTTCAAAACTCCAACATTTTTCTTTTTTTAACCTCTTCAAAACTCAATTTTTTTTTATTTTTTTTTATCTCTTCAAAACTCCAACATTGATTTTTTGTTCCTTTTTTTACCTCTTCAAAACTCCACAATTTTTTTTTTTTTTTTTTTTACCTCTTCAAAACTCTATTTTTTTTTTTTTTTTTTTACCTCTTCAAAACTCCAACATTTTTTTTTTTTACCTCTTCAAAACTCCAACATTTTTCTTTTTTTACCTCTTCAAAACTCAATTTTTTTTAATTTTTTTTTATCTCTTCAAAACTCCAACATTGATTTTTTGTTCCTTTTTTTACCTCTTCAAAACTCCAATTTTTTTTTTTTTTTTTTTTTACCTCTTCAAAACTCCAACTTTTTTTTTTTTTTTTTTACCTCTTCAAAACTCCAACTTTTTTTTTTTTTTTTTTTACCTCTTCAAAACTCCACAAATTTTTTTATATTTTTTTTACCTCTTCAAAACTCCACAATTTTTTATTTATTTTTTTTACCTCTTCAAAACTCCGCATTTTTTTTTTTTACCTCTTCAAAACTCCAACTTTTTATTTTTTTTTACCTCTTCAAAACTCAATTTTTTTTAATTTTTTTTTATCTCTTCAAAACTCCAACATTTTTTTTTTTTTTTAACTCTTCAAAACTCCACATTTTTTTTTTTTTACCTCTTCAAAACTCCTAAATTTTTTTTTTTTTTTTTACCTCTTCAAAACTCCAACTTTTTTTTTTTTTTTACCTCTTCAAAACTCCACAAATTTTTTTTATATTTTTTTTACCTCTTCAAAACTCCACAATTTTTTTTTTTACCTCTTCAAAACTCCACAATTTTTTTTTTTTTTTTTTTTACCTCTTCAAAACTCCAACTTTTTTTTTTTTTTAACTCTTCAAAACTCCAACTTTTTTTTTTTTTTTTTTTACCTCTTCAAAACTCCAACTTTTTATTTTTTTTTACCTCTTCAAAACTCAATTTTTTTATTTTTTTTTTATTTACCTCTTCAAAACTCCAACATTGATTTTTGTTCCTTTTTTTACCTCTTCAAAACTCCACTTTTTTTTTTTTTTTTTTTTTACCTCTTCAAAACTCCAACTTTTTTTTTTTTTTTTTTTTACCTCTTCAAAACTCCAACTTTTTTTTTTTTTTTTTACCTCTTCAAAACTCCAACATTGATTTTTTGTTCCTTTTTTTACCTCTTCAAAACTCAATTTTTTTTTTTTTTTTTTACCTCTTCAAAACTCCAACATTTTTCTTTTTTTACCTCTTCAAAACTCAATTTTTTTTTTTTTTTTTTTATCTCTTCAAAACTCCAACATTGATTTTTTGTTCCTTTTTTTACCTCTTCAAAACTCCACAATTTTTTTTTTTTTTTTTTTTACCTCTTCAAAACTCCAACTTTTTTTTTTTTTTTACCTCTTCAAAACTCCAACATTGATTTTTGTTCCTTTTTTTACCTCTTCAAAACTCCAATTTTTTTTTTTTTTTTTTTTACCTCTTCAAAACTCCAACTTTTTTTTTTTTTTTTTTTACCTCTTCAAAACTCCAACTTTTTTTTTTTTTTTTTTTACCTCTTCAAAACTCCACAAATTTTTTTATATTTTTTTTACCTCTTCAAAACTCCACAATTTTTTATTTATTTTTTTTACCTCTTCAAAACTCCGCATTTTTTTTTTTTTACCTCTTCAAAACTCCAACTTTTTATTTTTTTTTACCTCTTCAAAACTCAATTTTTTTTAATTTTTTTTTACCTCTTCAAAACTCCAACATTTTTTTTTTTTACCTCTTCAAAACTCAATTTTTTTTAATTTTTTTTTATCTCTTCAAAACTCCAACATTTTTTTTTTTTTTTAACTCTTCAAAACTCCACATTTTTTTTTTTTACCTCTTCAAAACTCCTAAATTTTTTTTTTTTTTTTTACCTCTTCAAAACTCCACAAATTTTTTTTATATTTTTTTTACCTCTTCAAAACTCCACAATTTTTTTTTTTACCTCTTCAAAACTCCACAATTTTTTTTTTTTTTTTTTTTACCTCTTCAAAACTCCAACTTTTTTTTTTTTTTAACTCTTCAAAACTCCAACTTTTTTTTTTTTTTTTTTTTACCTCTTCAAAACTCCAACTTTTTATTTTTTTTTACCTCTTCAAAACTCAATTTTTTTTTTTTTTTTTTATTTACCTCTTCAAAACTCCAACATTGATTTTTGTTCCTTTTTTTACCTCTTCAAAACTCCACTTTTTTTTTTTTCTTTTTTTTTACCTCTTCAAAACTCCAACTTTTTTTTTTTTTTTTTTTACCTCTTCAAAACTCCAACTTTTTTTTTTTTTTTTTACCTCTTCAAAACTCCAACATTGATTTTTTGTTCCTTTTTTTACCTCTTCAAAACTCAATTTTTTTTTTTTTTTTTTACCTCTTCAAAACTCCAACATTTTTCTTTTTTTACCTCTTCAAAACTCAATTTTTTTTTTTTTTTTTTTATCTCTTCAAAACTCCAACATTGATTTTTTGTTCCTTTTTTTACCTCTTCAAAACTCCACAATTTTTTTTTTTTTTTTTTTACCTCTTCAAAACTCCAACTTTTTTTTTTTTTTTAACTCTTCAAAACTCCAACTTTTTTTTTTTTTTTTTTTACCTCTTCAAAACTCCAACTTTTTATTTTTTTTTACCTCTTCAAAACTCAATTTTTTTTTTTTTTTTTTTTTTACCTCTTCAAAACTCCAACATTGATTTTTGTTCCTTTTTTTACCTCTTCAAAACTCCAAATTTTTTTTTTTTTTTTTTTTACCTCTTCAAAACTCCAACATTGATTTTTTGTTCCTTTTTTTACCTCTTCAAAACTCAATTTTTTTTATTTTTTTTTACCTCTTCAAAACTCCAACATTTTTCTTTTTTTACCTCTTCAAAACTCAATTTTTTTTTTTTTTTTTTTATCTCTTCAAAACTCCAACATTGATTTTTTGTTCCTTTTTTTACCTCTTCAAAACTCAATTTTTTTTTTTTTTTTTTACCTCTTCAAAACTCCAACATTTTTCTTTTTTTACCTCTTCAAAACTCCAACATTGATTTTTTGTTCCTTTTTTTACCTCTTCAAAACTCAATTTTTTTTTTTTTTTTTTTATCTCTTCAAAACTCCAACATTGATTTTTTGTTCCTTTTTTTACCTCTTCAAAACTCCACAATTTTTTTTTTTTTTTTTTTTTACCTCTTCAAAACTCCAACTTTTTTTTTTTTTTTTTTTACCTCTTCAAAACTCCAACATTGATTTTTTGTTCCTTTTTTTACCTCTTCAAAACTCCACAATTTTTTTTTTTTTTTTTACCTCTTCAAAACTCCAACTTTTTTTTTTTTTTACCTCTTCAAAACTCCACAATTTTTTTTACCTCTTCAATACTCCACAATTTTTTATTTATCTTTTTTACCTCTTCAAAACTCCACAATTTTTTTTTTTTTTTTTTTTACCTCTTCAAAACTCCAACTTTTTTTTTTTTTTTTACCTCTTCAAAACTCCAACATTGATTTTTGTTCCTTTTTTTACCTCTTCAAAACTCCAATTTTTTTTTTTTTTTTTTTTACCTCTTCAAAACTCCAACTTTTTTTTTTTTTTTTTTACCTCTTCAAAACTCCAACTTTTTTTTTTTTTTTTTTTACCTCTTCAAAACTCCACAAATTTTTTTTATATTTTTTTTACCTCTTCAAAACTCCACAATTTTTTATTTATTTTTTTTACCTCTTCAAAACTCCGCATTTTTTTTTTTTTACCTCTTCAAAACTCCAACTTTTTATTTTTTTTTACCTCTTCAAAACTCAATTTTTTTTAATTTTCTTTTACCTCTTCAAAACTCCACAATTTTTTTTTTTTTTTTTTTTAACTTTCTTCAAAACTCCAACTTTTTTTTTTTTTTAACTCTTCAAAACTCTAACTTTTTTTTTTTTTTTTTTTACCTCTTCAAAACTCCAACATTGATTTTTTGTTCCTTTTTTTACCTCTTCAAAACTCCACAATTTTTTTTTTTTTTTTTACCTCTTCAAAACTCCAACTTTTTTTTTTTTTTACCTCTTCAAAACTCCACAATTTTTTTTACCTCTTCAATACTCCACAATTTTTTATTTATCTTTTTTACCTCTTCAAAACTCCACATTTTTTTTTTTTTTTTTACCTCTTCAAAACTCCTAAATTTTTTTTTTTTTTTTACCTCTTCAAAACTCCACAATTTTTTTTTTTTTTTTTTTACCTCTGCAAAACTCCAACATTGATTTTTTGTTCCTTTTTTTTACCTCTTCAAAACTCCAACTTTTTTCTTTTTTTTTTACCTCTTCAAAACTCCAACTTTTTTTTTTTTTTTACCTCTTCAAAACTCCACTTTTTTTTTTTTTTTACCTCTTCAAAACTCCTAAATTTTTTTTTTTTTTTTAACCTCTTCAAAACTCCAACTTTTTTTTTTTTTTACCTCTTCAAAACTCCACAAATTTTTTTTATATTTTTTTTACCTCTTCAAAACTCCATTTTTTTTTTACCTCTTCAAAACTCCAACTTTTTTTTTTTTTTAACTCTTCAAAACTCCAACTTTTAATTTTTTTTACCTCTTCAAAACTCAATTTTTTTTTTTTTTTTTTTTACCTCTTCAAAACTCCAACTTTTTTTTTTTTCTTTTTTTACCTCTTCAAAACTCCAACATTGATTTTTTGTTCCTTTTTTTACCTCTTCAAAACTCAATTTTTTTTTTTTTTTTTACCTCTTCAAAACTCCAACATTTTTTTTTTTTTACCTCTTCAAAACTCAATTTTTTTTAATTTTTTTTTATCTCTTCAAAACTCCAACATTGATTTTTTGTTCCTTTTTTTACCTCTTCAAAACTCCAATTTTTTTTTTTTTTTTTTTTACCTCTTCAAAACTCCAACTTTTTTTTTTTTTTTTTTTACCTCTTCAAAACTCCAACATTGATTTTTTGTTCCTTTTTTTACCTCTTCAAAACTCTATTTTTTTTTTTTTTTTTTACCTCTTCAAAACTCCAACATTTTTCTTTTTTTACCTCTTCAAAACTCAATTTTTTTTTTTTTTTTTTTATCTCTTCAAAACTCCAACATTGATTTTTTGTTCCTTTTTTTACCTCTTCAAAACTCCACAATTTTTTTTTTTTTTTTTTTTTACCTCTTCAAAACTCAATTTTTTTTTTTTTTTTTTTATCTCTTCAAAACTCCAACATTGATTTTTTGTTCCTTTTTTTACCTCTTCAAAACTCCACAATTTTTTTTTTTTTTTTTTTTACCTCTTCAAAACTCCAACTTTTTTTTTTTTTTTTTTTACCTCTTCAAAACTCCAACATTGATTTTTTGTTCCTTTTTTTACCTCTTCAAAACTCAATTTTTTTTTTTTTTTTTTTACCTCTTCAAAACTCCAACATTTTTCTTTTTTTACCTCTTCAAAACTCAATTTTTTTTTTTTTTTTTTTATCTCTTCAAAACTCCAACATTGATTTTTTGTTCCTTTTTTTACCTCTTCAAAACTCCACAATTTTTTTTTTTTTTTTTTTTTACCTCTTCAAAACTCCAACTTTTTTTTTTTTTTTTTTTACCTCTTCAAAACTCCAACATTGATTTTTTGTTCCTTTTTTTACCTCTTCAAAACTCCAACTTTTTATTTTTTTTTACCTCTTCAAAACTCAATTTTTTTTTTTTTTTTTTTTTTTACCTCTTCAAAACTCCAACATTGATTTTTGTTCCTTTTTTTACCTCTTCAAAACTCCAAATTTTTTTTTTTTTTTTTTTTTACCTCTTCAAAACTCCAACTTTTTTTTTTTTTTTTTTTACCTCTTCAAAACTCCAACTTTTTTTTTTTTTTTTTTACCTCTTCAAAACTCCAACATTGATTTTTTGTTCCTTTTTTTACCTCTTCAAACCTCAATTTTTTTTATTTTTTTTTACCTCTTCAAAACTCCAACATTTTTTTTTTTTTACCTCTTAAAAACTCAATTTTTTTTTTTTTTTTTTTATCTCTTCAAAACTCCAACATTGATTTTTTGTTCCTTTTTTTACCTCTTCAAAACTCCACACTTTTTTTTTTTTTTTTTTTTTTACCTCTTCAAAACTCCAACTTTTTATTTTTTTTTACCTCTTCAAAACTCCAACTTTTTTTTTTTTTAACTCTTCAAAACTCCAACTTTTTATTTTTTTTTACCTCTTCAAAACTCAATTTTTTTTTTTTTTTTTTTTTTACCTCTTCAAAACTCCAACATTTTTCTTTTTTTACCTCTTCAAAACTCAATTTTTTTTTTTTTTTTTTTATCTCTTCAAAACTCCAACATTGATTTTTTTGTTCCTTTTTTTACCTCTTCAAAACTCCACAATTTTTTTTTTTTTTTTTTTTTACCTCTTCAAAACTCCAATTTTTTTTTTTTTTTTTTACCTCTTCAAAACTCAATTTTTTTTTTTTTTTTTTTTATCTCTTCAAAACTCCAACATTGATTTTTTGTTCCTTTTTTTACCTCTTCAAAACTCCACAATTTTTTTTTTTATTTTTTTTTACCTCTTCAAAACTCCAACTTTTTTTTTTTTTTTTTTTACCTCTTCAAAACTCCAACATTGATTTTTTGTTCCTTTTTTTACCTCTTCAAAACTCAATTTTTTTTTTTTTTTTTTACCTCTTCAAAACTCCAACATTTTTATTTTTTTACCTCTTCAAAACTCAATTTTTTTTTTTTTTTTTTTATCTCTTCAAAACTCCAACATTGATTTTTTGTTCCTTTTTTTACCTCTTCAAAACTCCACAATTTTTTTTTTTTTTTTTTTTTACCTCTTCAAAACTCCAACTTTTTTTTTTTTTTTTTTTTACCTCTTCAAAACTCAATTTTTTTTTTTTTTTTTTATCTCTTCAAAACTCCAACATTGATTTTTTGTTCCTTTTTTTACCTCTTCAAAACTCCACAATTTTTTTTTTTTTTTTTTTTTTACCTCTTCAAAACTCCAACATTGATTTTTTGTTCCTTTTTTTACCTCTTCAAAACTCAATTTTTTTTTTTTTTTTTTTACCTCTTCAAAACTCCAACATTTTTCTTTTTTTACCTCTTCAAAACTCAATTTTTTTTTTTTTTTTTTTATCTCTTCAAAACTCCAACATTGATTTTTTGTTCCTTTTTTACCTCTTCAAAACTCCACAATTTTTTTTTTTTTTTTTTTTTACCTCTTCAAAACTCCAACTTTTTTTTTTTTTTAACTCTTCAAAACTCCAACTTTTTTTTTTTTTTTTTTTTACCTCTTCAAAACTCCAACTTTTTATTTTTTTTTTACCTCTTCAAAACTCAATTTTTTTTTTTTTTTTTTTTTTACCTATTCAAAACTCCAACATTGATTTTTGTTCCTTTTTTTACCTCTTCAAACTCCAATTTTTTTTTATTTTTTTTTTTACCTCTTCAAAACTCCAACATTGATTTTTGTTCCTTTTTTTACCTCTTCAAAACTCAATTTTTTTTTTTTTTTTTTTACCTCTTCAAAACTCCAACATTTTTCTTTTTTTACCTCTTCAAAACTCAATTTTTTTTTTTTTTTTATCTCTTCAAAACTCCAACATTGATTTTTTGTTCCTTTTTTTACCTCTTCAAAACTCCACAATTTTTTTTTTTTTTTTTTTTTACCTCTTCAAAACTCCAACCTTTTTTTTTTTTTTTTTTACCTCTTCAAAACTCCAACATTGATTTTTTGTTCCTTTTTTTACCTCTTCAAAACTCCAACTTTTATTTTTTTTTACCTCTTCAAAACTCAATTTTTTTTTTTTTTTTTTTTTTTACCTCTTCAAAACTCCAACATTGATTTTTGTTCCTTTTTTTACCTCTTCAAAACTCCAAATTTTTTTTTTTTTTTTTTTACCTCTTCAAAACTCCAACTTTTTTTTTTTTTTTTACCTCTTCAAAACTCCAACTTTTTTTTTTTTTTTTTACCTCTTCAAAACTCCAACATTGATTTTTTGTTCCTTTTTTTACCTCTTCAAACCTCAATTTTTTTATTTTTTTTTTACCTCTTCAAAACTCCAACATTTTTTTTTTTTTTACCTCTTAAAAACTCAATTTTTTTTTTTTTTTTTTTTATCTCTTCAAAACTCCAACATTGATTTTTTGTTCCTTTTTTACCTCTTCAAAACTCCACACTTTTTTTTTTTTTTTTTTTTTTACCTCTTCAAAACTCCAACTTTTTTTTTTTTTTTACCTCTTCAAAACTCCAACTTTTTTTTTTTTTTAACTCTTCAAAACTCCAACTTTTTATTTTTTTTTACCTCTTCAAAACTCAATTTTTTTTTTTTTTTTTTACCTCTTCAAAACTCCAACTTTTTTTTTTTTTTTTTTACCTCTTCAAAACTCCACAATTTTTTTTTTTTTTTTTTTACCTCTTCAAAACTCTATTTTTTTTTTTTTTTTTTTACCTCTTCAAAACTCCAACATTTTTTTTTTTTACCTCTTCAAAACTCAATTTTTTTTAATTTTTTTTTATCTCTTCAAAACTCCAACATTTTTTTTTTTTTTTTAACTCTTCAAAACTCCACATTTTTTTTTTTTTACCTCTTCAAAACTCCTAAATTTTTTTTTTTTTTTTACCTCTTCAAAACTCCAACTTTTTTTTTTTTTTAACTCTTCAAAACTCCAACTTTTTTTTTTTTTTTTTTACCTCTTCAAAACTCCACAATTTTTTTTTTTACCTCTTCAAAACTCCACAATTTTTTTTTTTTTTTTTTACCTCTTCAAAACTCCAACTTTTTTTTTTTTTTAACTCTTCAAAACTCCAACTTTTTTTTTTTTTTTTTTTTACCTCTTCAAAACTCCAACTTTTTATTTTTTTTTACCTCTTCAAAACTCAATTTTTTTTTAATTTTTTTATTTACCTCTTCAAAACTCCAACATTGATTTTTGTTCCTTTTTTTACCTCTTCAAAACTCCACATTTTTTTTTTATTTTTTTTACCTCTTCAAAACTCCAACTTTTTTTTTTTTTTTTTTTACCTCTTCAAAACTCCAACTTTTTTTTTTTTTTTTTACCTCTTCAAAACTCCAACATTGATTTTTTGTTCCTTTTTTTACCTCTTCAAAACTCAATTTTTTTTTTTTTTTTTTACCTCTTCAAAACTCCAACATTTTTCTTTTTTTAACCTCTTCAAAACTCAATTTTTTTTTTTTTTTTTTTTTATCTCTTCAAAACTCCAACATTGATTTTTTGTTCCTTTTTTACCTCTTCAAAACTCCACAATTTTTTTTTTTTTTTTTTTTACCTCTTCAAAACTCCAACATTTTTTTTTTTTTACCTCTTCAAAACTCAATTTTTTAATTTTTTTTTATCTCTTCAAAACTCCAACATTTTTTTTTTTTTTAACTCTTCAAAACTCCACATTTTTTTTTTTTTTACCTCTTCAAAACTCCTAAATTTTTTTTTTTTTTTTTTTACCTCTTCAAAACTCCAACTTTTTTTTTTTTTTTACCTCTTCAAAACTCCACAAATTTTTTTTATATTTTTTTTACCTCTTCAAAACTCCACAATTTTTTTTTTTACCTCTTCAAAACTCCACAATTTTTTTTTTTTTTTTTTTTACCTCTTCAAAACTCCAAATTTTTTTTTTTTTTAACTCTTCAAAACTCCAACTTTTTTTTTTTTTTTTTTTACCTCTTCAAAACTCCAACTTTTTATTTTTTTTTTACCTCTTCAAAACTCAATTTTTTTTTTTTTTTTTATTTACCTCTTCAAAACTCCAACATTGATTTTGTTCCTTTTTTTACCTCTTCAAAACTCCACTTTTTTTTTTTTTTTTTTTTACCTCTTCAAAACTCCAACTTTTTTTTTTTTTTTTTTTACCTCTTCAAAACTCCAACTTTTTTTTTTTTTTTTACCTCTTCAAAACTCCAACATTGATTTTTTGTTCCTTTTTTTACCTCTTCAAAACTCAATTTTTTTTTTTTTTTTTTTACCTCTTCAAAACTCCAACATTTTTCTTTTTTTACCTCTTCAAAACTCAATTTTTTTTTTTTTTTTTTTATCTCTTCAAAACTCACAAACATTGATTTTTTGTTCCTTTTTTTACCTCTTCAAAACTCCACAATTTTTTTTTTTTTTTTTTACCTCTTCAAAACTCCAACTTTTTTTTTTTTTTTACCTCTTCAAAACTCCAACATTGATTTTTGTTCCTTTTTTACCTCTTCAAACTCCAATTTTTTTTTTTTTTTTTTTACCTCTTCAAAACTCCAACTTTTTTTTTTTTTTTTTTTACCTCTTCAAAACTCCAACTTTTTTTTTTTTTTTTTTTACCTCTTCAAAACTCCACAAATTTTTTTATATTTTTTTTACCTCTTCAAAACTCCACAATTTTTTATTTATTTTTTTTACCTCTTCAAACTCCGCATTTTTTTTTTTTACCTCTTCAAAACTCCAACTTTTTATTTTTTTTACCTCTTCAAAACTCAATTTTTTAATTTTTTTTACCTCTTCAAAACTCCAACATTTTTTTTTTTTACCTCTTCAAAACTCAATTTTTTTTAATTTTTTTTTTATCTCTTCAAAACTCCAACATTTTTTTTTTTTTTTTAACTCTTCAAAACTCCACATTTTTTTTTTTTTACCTCTTCAAAACTCCTAAATTTTTTTTTTTTTTTTTACCTCTTCAAAACTCCAACTTTTTTTTTTTTTTTACCTCTTCAAAACTCCACAAATTTTTTTTATATTTTTTTTACCTCTTCAAAACTCCACAATTTTTTTTTTTACCTCTTCAAAACTCCACAATTTTTTTTTTTTTTTTTTTTACCTCTTCAAAACTCCAACTTTTTTTTTTTTTAACTCTTCAAAACTCCAACTTTTTTTTTTTTTTTTTTTACCTCTTCAAAACTCCAACTTTTTATTTTTTTTACCTCTTCAAAACTCAATTTTTTTTTTTTTTTTTTATTTACCTCTTCAAAACTCCAACATTGATTTTTGTTCCTTTTTTTACCTCTTCAAAACTCCACTTTTTTTTTTTCTTTTTTTTTACCTTCTTCAAAACTCAACTTTTTTTTTTTTTTTTTTTTAGCCTCTTCAAAAACTCCAACTTTTTTTTTTTTTTTTTTACCTCTTCAAAACTCCAACATTGATTTTTTGTTCCTTTTTTTACCTCTTCAAAACTCAATTTTTTTTTTTTTTTTTTTACCTCTTCAAAACTCCAACATTTTTCTTTTTTTACCTCTTCAAAACTCAATTTTTTTTTTTTTTTTTTATCTCTTCAAAACTCCAACATTGATTTTTTGTTCCTTTTTTTACCTCTTCAAAACTCCACAATTTTTTTTTTTTTTTTTTTTTACCTCTTCAAAACTCCAACTTTTTTTTTTTTTTTAACTCTTCAAAACTCCAACTTTTTTTTTTTTTTTTTTTTACCTCTTCAAAACTCCAACTTTTTATTTTTTTTTACCTCTTCAAAACTCAATTTTTTTTTTTTTTTTTTTATTTACCTCTTCAAAACTCCAACATTGATTTTTGTTCCTTTTTTTACCTCTTCAAAACTCCACTTTTTTTTTTCTTTTTTTTTACCTCTTCAAAACTCCAACTTTTTTTTTTTTTTTTTTACCTCTTCAAAACTCCAACTTTTTTTTTTTTTTTTTTACCTCTTCAAAACTCCAACATTGATTTTTTGTTCCTTTTTTTACCTCTTCAAAACTCAATTTTTTTTTTTTTTTTTACCTCTTCAAAACTCCAACATTTTTCTTTTTTTACCTCTTCAAAACTCAATTTTTTTTTATTTTTTTTTATCTCTTCAAAACTCCAACATTGATTTTTTGTTCCTTTTTTTACCTCTTCAAAACTCCACAATTTTTTTTTTTTTTTTTTTTACCTCTTCAAAACTCCAACTTTTTTTTTTTTTTAACTCTTCAAAACTCCAACTTTTTTTTTTTTTTTTTTTACCTCTTCAAAACTCCAACTTTTTTTTTTTTTTTTTTTACCTCTTCAAAACTCAATTTTTTTTTTTTTTTTTTTTTACCTCTTCAAAACTCCAACATTGATTTTTGTTCCTTTTTTTACCTCTTCAAAACTCCACAATTTTTTTTTTTTTTTTTTTACCTCTTCAAAACTCCAACTTTTTTTTTTTTTAACTCTTCAAAACTCCAACTTTTTTTTTTTTTTTTTTTTACCTCTTCAAAACTCCAACTTTTTATTTTTTTTTACCTCTTCAAAACTCAATTTTTTTTTTTTTTTTTTTTTACCTCTTCAAAACTCCAACATTGATTTTTGTTCCTTTTTTTACCTCTTCAAAACTCCAAATTTTTTTTTTTTTTTTTTTACCTCTTCAAAACTCCAACATTGATTTTTTGTTCCTTTTTTTACCTCTTCAAAACTCAATTTTTTTTATTTTTTTTTACCTCTTCAAAACTCCAACATTTTTCTTTTTTTACCTCTTCAAAACTCAATTTTTTTTTTTTTTTTTTTATCTCTTCAAAACTCCAACATTGATTTTTTGTTCCTTTTTTTACCTCTTCAAAACTCAATTTTTTTTTTTTTTTTTTACCTCTTCAAAACTCCAACATTTTTCTTTTTTTACCTCTTCAAAACTCAATTTTTTTTTTTTTTTTTTTATCTCTTCAAAACTCCAACATTGATTTTTTGTTCCTTTTTTTACCTCTTCAAAACTCCACAATTTTTTTTTTTTTTTTTTTTACCTCTTCAAAACTCCAACTTTTTTTTTTTTTTTTTTTACCTCTTCAAAACTCCAACATTGATTTTTTGTTCCTTTTTTTACCTCTTCAAAACTCCACAATTTTTTTTTTTTTTTTTACCTCTTCAAAACTCCAACTTTTTTTTTTTTTTACCTCTTCAAAACTCCACAATTTTTTTTACCTCTTCAATACTCCACAATTTTTTATTTATCTTTTTTACCTCTTCAAAACTCCACATTTTTTTTTTTTTTTACCTCTTCAAAACTCCTAAATTTTTTTTTTTTTTTTACCTCTTCAAAACTCCACAATTTTTTTTTTTTTTTTTTTTACCTCTGCAAAACTCCAACATTGATTTTTTGTTCCTTTTTTTTACCTCTTCAAAACTCCAACTTTTTTCTTTTTTTTTTACCTCTTCAAAACTCCAACTTTTTTTTTTTTTTACCTCTTCAAAACTCCACTTTTTTTTTTTTTTACCTCTTCAAAACTCCTAAATTTTTTTTTTTTTTTTACCTCTTCAAAACTCCAACTTTTTTTTTTTTTACCTCTTCAAAACTCCACAAATTTTTTTTATATTTTTTTTACCTCTTCAAAACTCCACCATTTTTTTTTTACCTCTTCAAAACTCCAACATTTTTTTTTTTTACCTCTTCAAAACTCCACAATTTTTTTTTTTTTTTTTTTTACCTCTTCAAAACTCTATTTTTTTTTTTTTTTTTTACCTCTTCAAAACTCCAACATTTTTTTTTTTACCTCTTCAAAACTCAATTTTTTTTAATTTTTTTTTATCTCTTCAAAACTCCAACATTTTTTTTTTTTTTTAACTCTTCAAAACTCCACATTTTTTTTTTTTTACCTCTTCAAAACTCCTAAATTTTTTTTTTTTTTTTTACCTCTTCAAAACTCCAACTTTTTTTTTTTTTTTACCTCTTCAAAACTCCACAAATTTTTTTATATTTTTTTTACCTCTTCAAAACTCCACAATTTTTTTTTTTACCTCTTCAAAACTCCACAATTTTTTTTTTTTTTTTTTTTACCTCTTCAAAACTCCAACTTTTTTTTTTTTTTAACTCTTCAAAACTCCAACTTTTTTTTTATTTTTTTTTACCTCTTCAAAACTCAATTTTTTTTTATTTTTTTTATTTACCTCTTCAAAACTCCAACATTGATTTTTGTTCCTTTTTTTACCTCTTCAAAACTCCACATTTTTTTTAATTTTTTTTTATCTCTTCAAAACTCCAACATTTTTTTTTTTTTTAACTCTTCAAAACTCCACATTTTTTTTTTTTTACCTCTTCAAAACTCCTAATTTTTTTTTTTTTTTTTACCTCTTCAAAACTCCAACTTTTTTTTTTTTTACCTCTTCAAAACTCCACAATTTTTTTACCTCTTCAATACTCCACAATTTTTATTTATCTTTTTTACCTCTTCAAAACTCCACATTTTTTTTTTTTTTTTACCTCTTCAAAACTCCTAAATTTTTTTTTTTTTTTTTACCTCTTCAAAACTCCACAATTTTTTTTTTTTTTTTTTTACCTCTGCAAAACTCCAACATTGATTTTTTGTTCCTTTTTTTTACCTCTTCAAAACTCCAACTTTTTTCTTTTTTTTTTACCTCTTCAAAACTCCAACTTTTTTTTTTTTTTTACCTCTTCAAAACTCCACTTTTTTTTTTTTTACCTCTTCAAAACTCCTAAATTTTTTTTTTTTTTTTTACCTCTTCAAAACTCCAACTTTTTTTTTTTTTTACCTCTTCAAAACTCCACAAATTTTTTTTATATTTTTTTTACCTCTTCAAAACTCCACCATTTTTTTTTTTACCTCTTCAAAAACTCCAACATTTTTTTTTTTTACCTCTTCAAAACTCCACAATTTTTTTTTTTTTTTTTTTTTTACCTCTTCAAAACTCTATTTTTTTTTTTTTTTTTTACCTCTTCAAAACTCCAACATTTTTTTTTTTTTACCTCTTCAAAACTCAATTTTTTTTAATTTTTTTTTATCTCTTCAAAACTCCAACATTTTTTTTTTTTTTAACTCTTCAAAACTCCACATTTTTTTTTTTTTACCTCTTCAAACTCCTAAATTTTTTTTTTTTTTTTACCTCTTCAAAACTCCAACTTTTTTTTTTTTTTTACCTCTTCAAAACTCCACAAATTTTTTTTATATTTTTTTTACCTCTTCAAAACTCCACAATTTTTTTTTTACCTCTTCAAAACTCCACAATTTTTTTTTTTTTTTTTTTTACCTCTTCAAAACTCCACAATTTTTTTTTTTTTTTTTTTACCTCTGCAAAACTCCAACATTGATTTTTTGTTCCTTTTTTTTACCTCTTCAAAACTCCAACTTTTTTCTTTTTTTTTTACCTCTTCAAAACTCCAACTTTTTTTTTTTTTTTTACCTCTTCAAAACTCCACTTTTTTTTTTTTTTACCTCTTCAAAACTCCTAAATTTTTTTTTTTTTTTTACCTCTTCAAAACTCCAACTTTTTTTTTTTTTACCTCTTCAAAACTCCACAAATTTTTTTATATTTTTTTTACCTCTTCAAAACTCCACCATTTTTTTTTTACCTCTTCAAAACTCCAACATTTTTTTTTTTACCTCTTCAAAACTCCACAATTTTTTTTTTTTTTTTTTTTACCTCTTCAAAACTCTATTTTTTTTTTTTTTTTTTACCTCTTCAAAACTCCAACATTTTTTTTTTTTACCTCTTCAAAACTCAATTTTTTTTAATTTTTTTTTATCTCTTCAAAACTCCAACATTTTTTTTTTTTTTAACTCTTCAAAACTCCACATTTTTTTTTTTTACCTCTTCAAAACTCCTAAATTTTTTTTTTTTTTTACCTCTTCAAAACTCCAACTTTTTTTTTTTTTTACCTCTTCAAACTCCACAATTTTTTTTTATATTTTTTTTACCTCTTCAAAACTCCACAATTTTTTTTTTACCTCTTCAAAACTCCACAATTTTTTTTTTTTTTTTTTTTACCTCTTCAAAACTCCAACTTTTTTTTTTTTTAACTCTTCAAAACTCCAACTTTTTTTTTATTTTTTTTTACCTCTTCAAAACTCAATTTTTTTTTATTTTTTTTATTTACCTCTTCAAAACTCCAACATTGATTTTTGTTCCTTTTTTTACCTCTTCAAAACTCCACATTTTTTTTTTTTTTTTTTTACCTCTTCAAAACTCCAACTTTTTTTTTTTTTTTTTTTACCTCTTCAAAACTCAATTTTTTTTTTTTTTTTTTTATCTCTTCAAAACTCCAACATTGATTTTTTGTTCCTTTTTTTACCTCTTCAAAAACTCCACAATTTTTTTTTTTTTTTTTTTACCTCTTCAAAACTCTATTTTTTTTTTTTTTTTTTACCTCTTCAAAACTCCAACATTTTTTTTTTTTACCTCTTCAAAACTCAATTTTTTTTATTTTTTTTTTATCTCTTCAAAACTCCAACATTTTTTTTTTTTTTAACTCTTCAAAACTCCACATTTTTTTTTTTTTACCTCTTCAAAACTCCTAAATTTTTTTTTTTTTTTACCTCTTCAAAACTCCAACTTTTTTTTTTTTTTAACTCTTCAAAACTCCAACTTTTTTTTTATTTTTTTTTACCTCTTCAAAACTCAATTTTTTTTTATTTTTTTTATTTACCTCTTCAAAACTCCAACATTGATTTTTGTTCCTTTTTTTACCTCTTCAAAACTCCACATTTTTTTTTTTTTTTTTTTACCTCTTCAAAACTCCAACTTTTTTTTTTTTTTTTTTTACCTCTTCAAAACTCAATTTTTTTTTTTTTTTTTTATCTCTTCAAAACTCCAACATTGATTTTTTGTTCCTTTTTTTACCTCTTCAAAACTCCACAATTTTTTTTTTTT